>NW_028147996.1:0-86856 GCF_008360975.1 Lichenostomus cassidix | reverse complement strand
CCCCATAGAAACCCCACAGAAACCCCAGAGAAACCCCCTAGAAACCCTATAGAAACCCCCTAGAAACCCTATAGAAACCCCATAGAAACCCCACGGAAACCCCATAGAAACCCCACAGGAACCCCATAGCTCTATAGAAACCCCAGAGGAACCCCATAGGAACCCCATAACCCTACAGAAACCCCACAGAAACCCCACAGAAACTCCACAGAAACCCCATAACCCCATAAAAACCCCACAGAAACCCCACAGAAACCCCATAAAAACCCCATAACTCTGTTCTCTGCAGCTCCAGCCTGCTGAGCCCCAGGGAGGTGCTGAGCAGCAACGGTGAGCAACTGGGAGAACTGGGAGAGACTGGGAGGTGGATTTGGGGTCACTGTGGGGTGGTTTGGGGTCTATGGGGTGATTTGGGGTCTGTGGGGTGATTTGGGGTCACTATGGGATGGTTTGGGGTCACTATGGGATGGTTTGGGGTCATTATGGGGTGATTTAAGGGGGAATTTGGGAATTTGGGGTCATTATGAGGTGATTTGGGGTCACTATGGGATGGTTTGGGGTCATTATGGGATGATTTGGGGTCTGGGGGGTGGTTTGGGGTCATTTTGGGGTGATTAGGGGTCACTATGGGGTGGTTTGGGGTCATTATGAGGTGATTTGGGGTCACTATAGGATGATTTGGGGTCATTATGGGATGATTTGGGGTCTGTGGGGTGATTTGGGGTCACTATGGGGTGATTTGGGGTCTCTGTAGGGCAGGTTTGGGGTGAATTTGGGGAATTTGGGGTCAGTTTTGGAGTGAATTTGGGATATTTGGGGTGGATTTGGGGTATTTGGGGTGAATTTGGGATATTTTGGGGTCATTTTTGGGGTGAATTTGGGGTATTTTGGGGCAGTTTTTGGGGTGAATTGGGATACTTTGGAGTAATTTTCGGGGTATTTTGGAGTCTGTTTTGGGGTGAATTTAGGGTCAGTTTTGGGGTGAATTTGTGGTTAGTTTTGGGGCAGTTTTTGGGATGGAACTGGGGTGAATTTGGGATATTTTGGGGTGAATTTGGGATCAGTTTTGGGGTGAACTTGGGGGATTTTGGAGCAGTTTTTGGGGTGAATTTGGGGTAATTTTGGGGGATTTTGGGGTAATTTTTGGGGTGAATTTGGGGTAATTTTGGGGTGTTTTGGGGTAATTTTGGGGTGTTTTGGGGTAATTTTTGGGGTGGATTTAGGGCAATTTTTGGGGTGTTTTGGGATCATTTTTGGGGTAATTTTTAGGGTAATTTTGGGGTAATTTTGGGATTTCCCAGATGCCGTTTTGGGTGAAGTTCTGCAGTTGCTGCAGGAAGAGCAAATTCCATATACAGCAATGCTGAGCGCGGCCAGCGAGCCGGTGAGTGACCACTGAGTGACCAACTGACCAGTGAGTGACCAACTGACCAGTGAGTGACCACTGAGTGACCACTGAGTGACCATGAGTGACCACTGAGTGACCACTGAGTGACCACTGAGTGACCACTGACCAGTGACTGACCAGTTACTGACCAGTGACTGACCAGTGAGTGACCAGTGACTGACCAGTGACTGACCAGTGACTGACCAGTGACTGACCAGTTACCCCAGTGACTGACCAATGACTGACCAGTGACTGACCAATGACTGACCAGTGACCCCAGTGACCGCCCAGTCCCATCCCAGTTCAACACCAGTGACTGCCCAGTGACCCCAGTGACTGACCAGTGACTGACCAGTGACTGACCAGTGACTGACCAGTGGCTGCCCAGTGACCCCAGTGGCTGCCCAGTGATTGACCAGTGACCCCAGTGACTGCCCAGTGATTGACCAGTGAGTGACCAGTGACCCCAGTGAGTGACCAGTGACTGACCAGTGACCCCAGTGACTGACCAGTGACTGACCAGTGAGTGACCTCAGTGACCCCAGTGACTGACCAGTGACTGATCAGTGACCCCAGTGACTGCCCAGTCCCATCCCAGTTCAACACCAGTGACTGACCAGTGACTGACCAGTGTCCCCAGTGACTGACCAGTGAGTGACCAGTGTCCCCAGTTCAACACCAGTGTCCCCAGTGTCCCCAGTGACCCCAGTGACCGCCCAGTGCGATCCCAGTTCAACACCAGTGATTGACCAGTGACCCCAGTGACCGCTCAGTGATTGACCAGTGACCCCAGTGACCCCAGTGACTGCCCAGTCCGATCCCAGTTCAACACCAGTGACTGACCAGTGACTGCCCAGTGACCCCAGTGACCCCAGTGACTGACCAGTGACCCCAGTGACCCCAGTGACCCCAGTGACTGCCCAGTTACTGACCAGTGACTCCAGTGACTGCCCAGTGACCCCAGTGACCGCCCAGTACCCACTACCAGTCACCAGTGACTGACCAAGTGACCACCAGAGACTGACCAGTGACTGACCACTGACCAGTCAGTTCAACACCAGTGATCCCAGTGAGTGACCAGTTAGGGATCAGTGAGTGACCAGTGACCCCAGTGAGTGACCAGTGAGTGACCAGTGAGTGACCAATGACTGACCAGTGAGTGACCAATGACTGACCAATGACTGACCAGTGAGTGACCACTGACACCCCAGTGAGTGACCAGTGACTGACCAGTGACTGACCAGTGACTGACCAGTGACTGACCAGTGACCCCAGTGAGTGACCAGTGACCCCAGTGACCGCCCAGTCCCATCCCAGTTCAACACCAGTGACCCCAGTGACTGACCAGTTAGGGACCAGTGACTGACCAATGACCAGAGAGTGACCAGAGAGTGACCAGAGAGTGACCACTGAGTGACTACTGAGTGACCATGAGTGACCACTGACCAGTGAGTGACCACTGAGTGACCATTACCCCTTTACTTTCCCCTTCATTTCCCTTTTTCCCATTTTTTTCCCATTTTTTCCCATTTTTCCCATTTTTTTCCCATTTTTTTCCCATTTCCCCCCAATTTTTGGGTTCCCCCTAACGTCTCCCTTTTCCCCCAAATTTCCATTTCCCCATAACTATTTCCCCTTTATTTTCCCTTCATTTCCCCTTCCTTTCCCCCTTTTTTCCCCTTTATTCCCCAAATTTCTCCCTTTCCCCCCAAATTTTCCCTTTTATTCCCCTCAAATTTCTCATTTCTCCCCAATTTTCAGTTCCCCATAACCTTTTTTCCCCATTATTATTTCCCCCACAGTTCCCAGGGGGTCTGGGGGATTCCCTGGGGGATTCCCTGGGGGTTTCCCCATAACTATTACCCATTTATTTCCCTTTTCCCCCCAATTTTTGGGGTTCCCCCATAACATTCATTTCCCCATTATTTCCCCCGCAGGTTCCCAGGGGTCTCGGGGGTTCCCTGGGGGATTCCCTTGGGGTTTTCCTGGGGATTCCCCATAACCATTTCCCCATTTATTTCCCATTTATTTCCCCATTTTCCCCCCAATTTTTGGGGTTTCCCCCCTAACCTCTCCCCCAAATTTCCCCCCAAATTTCTCATTTCTCCACAGTTTTTGGGGTTCTCTCTAACCTTTTTTCCCCTTTATTTCCCCACAGGTTCCCAGAGGTCTGGGGGATTCCCTGGGGGATTCCCTGGGGGTTTCCCCGCCCTTCCCCCGCCGCTCCCTGCTGGGGTTCCCCCCGGGGGTCTCCCCCGCTGCCCCCCCCCTGCGCTGGCCCCCCCAGGGTGACCCCAAAATGCTGCTGTGGGCTCAGAACCTCTCGGTGTGGTTTGGGGGGCAACACCAGGACCTGACCCCCCTGACCTTCGGGGAGGGGGCGACCGTGGAGCTGGGGGCTTCATCCTGGAGCCCCCAGGAGGCTCGGTGAGATTTGGGGGATTTTTGGGGGGATTTTGGGGGTCCTAGAAGGGATTTGGGGGTTTTAAAGGGGATTTGGGGGTGCTAGAGGAGGTTTTGGGGTGTCATCCTGGAGCCCCCAGGAGGCTCGGTGAGATTTGGGGGGATTTTGGGGGGATTTGGGAGGATTTGGGGGTTTTAAAGGGGATTTGGGGGTCCTAGAGGAGGTTTTGGGGCTTCATCCTGGAGCCCCCAGGAGGCACAGTGAGATTTGGGGGTCCTAAATGGGATTTTTTGGGATTTTGGGGTAATTTTGGGGGCTCCCAGAAGGGATTTGGGGGTTTTAAAGGGGATTTTGGGGGTCCTAGAGGAGGTTTTGGGGTGTCCTCGTGGGGCCCCCAGGAGGCTCGGTGAGATTTTGGGGAAATTTGGGGAATTTTGGGGGGATTTGGGGTAATTTTGGGGCTCCTAGAGGGGATTTGGGGGTTTTAAAGGGGATTTTGGGGTCCTAGAGGAGGTTTTGGGGGTCCTTGTGGAGCCTCCAGGAGGCTCGGTGAGATTGGGGGTCCTAAATGGGATTTTTGGGGGATTTGGGGGTCCTAGAAGGGATTTTGGGGTCCTGGGAGGGATTTTAGGGGAAGTTTTGGGGTCCCAGAGGGGATTTTGGGGGCATTTTTGGGGTCTTAAAGGTGGTTTTGGGCTGTTTTTGGGGTCCTGGGGATGGTTTTGGGGTAATTTTGGGGTTTTTTTGGGATATTAAAGGTGTTTTTGGGATGATTGGGAATTTTAGGGGTCTTGGGGATATTTTTGGGGTAATTTGGGTTTTTTTTGGGGTCCTAAAGGTGTTTTTGGGGTGATTTGGAGTTTTTGGGGTAATTTTGGGGTGATTTGGGGTAATTTTGGGATGTTTTTGGGGTCCTAAAGGTGTTTTTGGGGTGATTTGGAGTTTTTGGGGTAATTTTGGGGTGATTTGGGGTGATTTTGGGGTAATTTTGGGGTGATTTGGGGTGATTTTGGGATCTCTTCTCCCCCCAGGTTTGTCCTGCAGTACAAAGAGGTTTTTGGGAAAACTTTGAACATCACGTGAGTGATTTGGGAAAATTTGGGGCAATTTGGTGATTTTGGGGGATTTTGGGGATTTTGGGGGATTTTGGGTCCCTTTGGGGTTTTAAGGGGCAACTTTTGGGGCTCCTGAGGTACTTTTTTGGGGTCATTTTGGGGCAATTTTTGGGGTCTCTGACTCCTCAGTGCCCCCCAGGCTGAATTTTGGGGTCTTTTTGGGGTGAGGATTTCACTTTTTGGGGTTTTTTGAAGTCAGGATTTCAGTTTTTGGGGTTATTTTGGGGTTTTTTGGGGTTTTTTGGGGTTTTTTGGGGCAAAGATTTCAATTTTTTGGGTCATTTTGGGTTTTTCAGGGTCTGGAATTTCACTTTTTGGGGTTTTTTAAGGTTGGGATTTCATTTTTTTGGGGTAATTTTGGGTTTTTTGGGGCAAAGATTTCCCTTCTCAGGGTCTTTTTGGGATTTTGCTTTTCACGGTTCTTTTGGGGTTTTTTGGGGTGGGAATTTCACTTTTTGGGGTTTTTTTTGGGGCAAAAAATTCACTTTTTGGGGTCATTTGGGCTTTTCTAAGGCAGAAAATCCACTTTTTGGGGTTTTTTCAGGTGCAGATTTCACTTTTTGGGGTTTTCTGGGGTGAGAATTCCACTTTTCAGGTTTTTTCTGATGTGGAAATCTCATTTTTTGGGCTTTTTGGTGTGGAAATTTCCCTTTTTTTGGATTTTTTTGGGGCAAGGATTTCAAATTTGGGTTAATTTTTTGGGTTTGGGGATTTCAGGTTTTTGGGTTTTTTGGGGTGAGGTTTTCAATTTTGCGTTGATTTTTTTGGTTTTTTTGGGTGAAGATTTCACTTTTTGGGGTTTTTCTGGGTTGGGAATCTCATTTTTTGGGTTTATTTTTGGGTTTTTCAGGTTGGGAATTTCACCTTTTGGGTTTTTTTGGGGCGAGGATTCAATTTTTTGGGGTTTTTCAGAGTGAAGGTTTCACTTTTTGGGGTAATATTGGGGATTTTTGAGGTGAGGATTCCACTCTTTGGGGGTTTTTGGGGTCATTTTGAGGTTTTTTGGGTTGGGAATTTCACTTTTTGGGGTTTTCTGGGGAAGAAATGTCTTTTTTTTGGGGTTATTTTGGGTTTTTTTGGGTCGGGAATCTCACTTTTTGGGGTTTTTGGGGTTTTTCTGGTCGATGATTCCACTTCTTGGGGTCATTTTGGGGTTTTCTGGGTCAGGAATTCCTTTTTTTGGGGTTTTTTGAGGCGAGGATTTCAAATTTCATGTTCATTTTTGGCTTTTTCACGTCAATAATTCCTGATTTCCTGTCTCAGGGTTATTTGGGGTTTTTTTGGGGCAGGAAATTCACTTTTTTGGGGCTTTTCTGGGTTGGGATTTCACTTTTTGGGGTCATTTTGGGGTTTTCTGGGGTTGGGATTTCAATGTTGGGGTTATTTTTGGGTTTTTTGGGTCAGGAGTTTCACTTTTTGGGATTTTTTGGGGTTGGGAATTTCACTTTTTGGGGTTTTTTAGAGATTTCATTTTTTGGGGTAATTTTGGGTTTTTTCAGGTCAGGAATTCCTCTTATTGGGGTTTTTGGGGTGGGAATTTGACTGTTTGGGGTTTTTTGGGGTAAAGATTTCAATTTTGGGGTTTTTTTGGTTTTTCAATGAAAAATGAAATTTGGGAATTTCATTTTTTGGGGTGTGGATTTCACTGGTTTTGGTTTTTTGGGGCAGAAAATTCACCCTTTGGGATTTTTTGTGTCAGAAATCTCACTTTCTGGGGTCATTTTAGGGTTTTTCAGGGTGGGAATTTCACTTTTTTCTATTTTTTTGTGTTTCCTGATCACAAATCCTCATTTTTCCTCATCCCCCAGGTTCCTCTCCTGGTTTTTTTGGGGTCATTTTGGGGTTTTTCAGGGTGGGAATTTCAGTTTTCTTTGTTCTTTGAGGTGAGGATTTCACTTTTTGGGGTTTTTTTTGGTATGGAAATTAATTACCATTAATTACCATTAATTTTTTTGGGCTTTTTGGTGTGGAAATCTCACTTTTTTGGGGTGCAAATTACACTTTTTTAGGGTTTTTTGGGTCAGGAATCTCAATTTTTGGGATTATTTTGGGGTTTTCCTGGTTGGTGATTCCACTTTTCGGGGTCATTTTGAGGTTTTTTGGGTTGGGAATTCCATTTCTTGGGGTTTTTCAGGGTTGGAATTCCATTTTTTTGGTCCATTTTTCTATTTTTCCCCACCAAAAATCCCATTTTTCCCTCTCTCTCCAGTTTCCTGCTGCGTCTCTCCTGGTTTCCCATCTCGGGGTTATTTTGGGTTTTTTTGGGTTGGGAATCTCACTTTTTGGGGTCATATTGGGGTTTTTGGGGGTCAGGAATTCCATTTTTTGGTTAATTTTTGGGGTTTTTTCGGGTCAGAAATTCTGTTTTTTGGTTAATTTTTGGGGTTTTTTTTTGTTTTTTTGGGTTTTTTTGGGTCAGGAATTCCATTTTTTGGTTAATTTTTGGGGGTTTTGGGGTTTTTTGGGGTTTTTTGGGTCAGAAATTCCATTTTTTTGCTTTATTTTTCTGTTTTCTGGTCACAAATCCCATTTTTCTCTCTCTCTCTCAGTTTCCTCCTGTGTCTCTGCTGGTTTCCCATCTTGGGGTTTTTTTGGGGTCATTTTGGGGTTTTCCAGGGTGGGAATTTCAGTTTTCCTTATTTATTGAGGTGAGGATTTCACTTTTTGGGGTTTTTTTGGTATGGAAATTAATTACCATCAATTTCCATCAATATTTTATTAATTAACATCAATATTTTGGGCTTTTTGCTGTGGAAATCTCACTTTTTTGGGGCACAAATTTCACTTTTTTAGCGTTTATTGGGTCAGGAATCTCATTTTCTGGGGTCATTTTGGGGTTTCTGGGTCGGGAATCTCATTTTTTTGCTTTATTTTTCTGTTTTCTGGTCACAAATCCCATTTTCCCCTCTCTCTCCAGTTTCCTCCTCTGTCTCTCCTGGTTCTCTGTCTCAGGGTTATTTTGGGTTTTTTGAAGCAGGAACTTCACTTTTTGGGTTTTTTTGAGTAAAGAATCTCATTTTCTGGGGTCATATTGGGGTTTTTTGGGTCAGAAATTCCTTTTTTTGGTTGATTTTTTGGTTTTTTTGGGGATTTTTGGGTCAGAAATTCCATTTTTTGGTTAATTTTTGGGGTTTTTTGGGTCATTTTGGGGTTTTTCGGGTCAAAAATTCCATTTTTTGGTCAATTTTTCATTTTTTCCCTCTCTCTCCAGTTTCCTGCTCCGTCTCTCCTGGTTCTCAGTCTCAGGGTTATTTTGTGTTTTTTGGGTTGGGAATTTCACTTTTTGCATTTTTTGGGACGGGGATTTTGAATTTTGCTATCATTTGGGCTTTTCTGGGGCACGAAATTCACTTTTGGGGTTTTTTTTGTGTCAGAAATCTCACTTTTTGGGGTCATTTTAGGGTTTTCTGGGTCAGAAATTCCATTTTTTTTGTTGATTTTTGGGTTTTTTGGGGTTTTTGGGGTTTTTTGGCTTAGAAATTCCTTTTTTTTTGCTTTATTTCTCTATTTTTCCCACTAAAATCCCATTTTCCCCTCTCTCTCCAGTTTCCTCCTCCATCTCTCCTGGTTCCTGTCTCAGGGTTATTTTGGGTTGGGAATTCCACTTCTTGGGGCTGTTTGGAGGTTTTTTGGGTTGGGAAATCTCCCTTTTTTGAGTCATTTTGGGCTTTTCTGGGGCAGGAAATTCACTTTTTGTGGTTTTTTGAGTTGGGAATCTCACTTTCTGCAGTTTTTTGGGTCAGAAATTCCTTTTTTTTTTTTTGCTTTATTTTTCTTTATTTTTCCCACCCAAAATCCCATTTTTTCCCCCCAAAAATCCAATTTTTCCCACCCAAAAACCCCATTTTTCCCCCCAAAAATCCCATTTTTCCCACCCAAAATCCCATTTTTCCCACCCAAAATCCCATTTTTCCCACCCAAAATCCCATTTTCTCCCCATTTTCCCAGCTTCCTGCTCCGTCTCTCCTGGTTTCCTGTCTTGGGGTTACTTTTGGGGGTTTTTTGGGTCAGAAATTCCATTTTTTGGTTAATTTTTGGGGTATTTTGGGGTCATTTTGGGGTTTTTCGGGTCAGAAATTCAGTTTTTTGGTTAATTTTTGGGTTTTTTTGGGGTCATTTGGGGGTTTTTTGGGTCAGAAATTCCATTTTTTGGGTCAGAAATTCCATTTTTTGGGTCAGAAATTCCATTTTTTGGGTCAGAAATTCCATTTTTTCCGGTCAGAAATCCCATTTTTGGTTAATTTTCCCAGCTTCCTGCTCCGTCTCTCCTGGTTTCCTGTCTTGGGGTTACGTTTGGGGGTTTTTTGGGTCAGAAATTCCATTTTTTGGGTCAGAAGTTCCATTTTTTGGGTCAGAAATTCCATTTTTTGGGTCAGAAGTTCCATTTTTTGGGTCAGAAATTCCATTTTTTGGGTCAGAAATTCCATTTTTGGTTAATTTTTGGGGTCTTTTGGGGTCATTTGGGGGTTTTTCGGGTCAGAAATTCAGTTTTTTGGTTAATTTTTGGGTTTTTTTGGGGTCATTTGGGGGTTTTTTGGGTCAGAAATTCCATTTTTTGGGTCAGAAGTTCCATTTTTTGGGTCAGAAATTCCATTTTTTGGGTCAGAAATTCCATTTTTCGGGTCAGAAATCCCATTTTTGGTTAATTTTCCCAGTTTCCTGCTGCGTCTCTCCTGGTTCCCCGTCTCTGCTCGCCACTGGTTCTGGCTGGAGGAGCTCAGGGTGACCCTTGGGGACAATCCTGCTGCCCGCTTTGGGGTCCCAGGGGCTGCTGCCCCCTCCCCCCTGGGCTGGAGCTGTGCACAGCTGGAGAGCCCTGGGGGGCTGCTGCCCCTCCCCCCCCTGGAGAGGGCAAACAGCTGGAGGGTGAAGATCCTGGGGCTGCAGGTAACCGAAAATATCCCAAAATATTGGGGGAAAATAGGGGATATTGGGGAAAAAAAGTGAAATATTGGGGAAAAAACTTGAAATAATGGAGGAAAAACCTGAAATGTTGGGGAAAAATGTGAAATATTGGGGGAAAATACATGATATTGGGGGAAAAACCCAAAATATTGGGGGAAAAATGTGAAATATTGGAGGGAAAACCCAAAATATTGGGGGAAAAATGTGAAATTTTGGGGGAAAAAAATGAAATGTTGGGGAAAAAACGTGAAATATTGGGGGGAAAAACCCAAAATATTGGGGAAACCAAAGAGCCTGGGGGGCTGCTGCCCCTCCCCCAGCAGAGAGGGCAAACAGCTGGAGGGTGAAGATCCTGGGGCTGCAGGTAACCAAAAAATGGGGAAAAAACCTGAAATGTTGGGGGAAAATATGGGATATTGGGGGGAAAATCCCACTGAGGGGCTGCAGGTAACCGAAAAATGGGGAAAAAACCTGAAATGTTGGGGGAAAATGTGAAATATTGGGGAAAAATGTGAAATTTTGGGGAAAAAAAGTGAAATATTGGGGGAAAATACATGATGTTGGGGGGAAAAACCCCAAAATATTGGGGAAAATATGGGATATTGGGGGAAAAATGTGAAATATTGGGGGAAAATATGGGATATTGGGGGAAAAATGTGGAATGTTGGGGGAAAAAAATGAAATGTTGGGGAAAAAATGTGAAATATTGGGGGAAAAACCCGAAATGTTATGGGGGAAATGGAAAATATTGGGGGAAAAACCCAAAATATTGGGGAAACCAAAGAGCCTGGGGGGCTGCTGCCCCTCCCCAGCAGAGAGAGCAAACAGCTGGAGGGTGAAGATCCTGGGGCTGCAGGTAAAACCCCAAAAATCCCAAAATGTTGGGGGAAATGTGAAATATTGGGGAAAAAATGTGAAAAAACCTGAAATATTGGGGGAAAAAAGAGGATATTGGGGGCAAAAATGGAAATATTGGGGAAAAAATGGGAAATATTGGGGGAAAAATATGAAATATTGGGGGAAAACCCCAAAATATTGGGGGAAAAATGGGAAGTATTGGGGAAAAAACCCAAAATATTTGGGAGAAATCCCAAAATGTTGGGGGGAAATGTGAAATATTGGGGAAAAAATGTGAAAAAACCTGAAATATTGGGGGAAATTACAGAATGTTGGGGAAAAATCCTGAAATATTGAGGGAAAAATGGGAAATATTGGGGAAAAACCCAAAATGTTGGGGAAAAACCAAAAATAATGGAGGAAAAACCTGAAATGTTGGGGGAAAAATGTGAAATATTGGGGGAAATCCCACTGAGGGGCTGCAGGTAAACAAAAATTGGGGAAAAAAACTGAAATATTGGGGAAAAAAACCAAAATATTGGGGGAAAATCCCAAATATTGAGGGAATAACCGGAAATATTGGGGGAAAAATATTGAAATGTTGGGGAAAAATATGAAATATTGGGGGAAAATGTGAAATATTGGGGGAAAGAAATGAAATGTTGGGGAAAAAATCTGAAATAATGTGGACAATCCCAAAATATTGGGGGAAAAATGTGAAATGTTGGGGAAAACCCCAAAATATTGGGGGAAAATACAGGATATTGGGGGAAAAAATGGAATTTTGGGGGAAAAACCTGAAATGTTGGGGAAAAAATGAAATATGGGGGGAAAATGTGAAATATTGGGGGGAAAAAATGAAGTATTGGGGGAAAAACCCAAAATATTGGGGGAAATTACAGAATGTTGGGGAAAAAACTGGAAAAACCTGAAATATTGGGGAAAAACGTGAAATGTTGGGAGAAAACCCCAAAATATTGGGAGAAAATATGGGATATTGGGGGGAAAAACCTGAAATATTGGGGGAAAAATGAAATATTGGGGAAAAAATGAAATGTTGGGGAAAAACCTGAAATATTGGGGAAAAATCCCGAAATATTGGGGGAAAATACGGGATATTGGGGAAAAAGCCTGAAATATTGGGGAAAAATGTGAATATTGGGGGAAAAACCCAAAATATTGGGGGAAAAACCTGAAATATTGGGGGAAAATCCCATTGAGGGGCTGCAGGTAACCGAAAAATGGGGAAAAACCCCAAAATATTGGGGAAAATATGGGATATTGGGGGAAAAATGTGAAATATTGGGGGAAAAATACAGGATATTGGGGGAAAAAATGGAATATTGGGGGAAAACCTGAAATGTTGGGGAAAATATGGAGATATTGGGGGAAAAAACCTGAAATATTGGGGAAAAACCTGAAATGTTGGGGGAAAAAAATGAAATATTGGGGCAAAATAGGGGATATTGGGGGAAAAATGTGAAATATTGGGGGAAAAACCCAAAATATTGGGGGAAAAATGGGAAATATTGGGGGAAAAACCTGAAATACTGGGGAAAAATCCCAAAATATTGGGGGGAAATAGGGGATATTGGGGAATAAAAATGAAATATTGGGGAAAAAGCTGAAATGTTGGGGAAAAACCTGAAATACTGCAGGAAAACACCCGAAATGTTATGGGGGAAGTGGAAAATACTGGGTGGGAAACCCAAAAATATTGGGGGAAACTTGAAAATATTGGGGGAAAATGTGAAATATTGGGGGAAAAATGAAATATTGGGGGAAAATATGGAATATTGGGGGAAAACCCCAAAATATTGGGGAAAAAAGTCTGAAACGTTGGGGGAAAAATGTGAAATATTGGGGAAAACCCCAAAATATTGCGGGAAAAATGTGAAATATTGGGGGAAAATACATGATATTGGGGGAAAATCCCAAAATATTGGGGGAAAATATGGGATATTGGGGAAAAAACAAGATGTTGGGGGAAAATATGAAGTATTGGGGAAAACATGAAATATTGGGGGAAAAACCCAAAATATTGGGGGAAAATCCCATTGAGGGGCTGCAGGTAACCGAAAAATGGGGAAAAACCCCAAAATGTTGGGGGAAAATATGGGATATTGGGGGAAAAAATGAAATATTGGGGGAAAAACCGAAATATTGGGGGAAAACCTGAAATGTATGGGAGGAAACTGAAAAATATTGGGTGAGAAACCCAAAAATATTGGGGAAAAACTTGAAAATATTGGGGAAAAATCCCAAAAATATTGGGGAAAAAATGAAATATTGGGGAAAAAATCTGAAATATTGGGGAAAAAACTCGAAATATTGGGGGAAAATACAAAATACTGGGGAAAAACCAAAAATCTTGGGGGAAAATCTGAAATATTGGGGAAAAAAATGAAATATTGGGGAAAAAATTAAATATTGGGGGAAAACCTGAAATATTGGGGGAAAAACCCTATAATTTGGAAGGAAATCCCAAAAATATGGAGAAAAATCCCATTGAGGGGTGCAGGTAACCCAAATATTGGGGAAGAAAAATGAAATATTGAGGAAAAAACCCGAAATATTGGGGAAAACCCAGAGTGTATGGGAGGAAACTGATAAATATTGGGTGAGAAACCCAAAAATATTGGGGAAAAACTTGAAAATATTGGGAAAAACCCCAAAATATTGGGGGGGAAATGAAATATTGGTGAAAAAATCTGAAATGTTGGGGGAAAAATGGAAATATTGGGGGAAAACCCCAAAGATGTTTGGGAGAAAGGAAAACTATTGGGTGGAAAACCTGAAAATATTGGGGAAAAAATTTAAAATATTTGGGGAAAATCCCAAATTATTGGGGGAAAAACCTGAAATCTTGGGGGAAAAAAAATGAAATATTGTGGGGAAGAATGAAATATTGGGGAAAAAACTGAAATATTGGGGGAAAAACTTGAAATTTTGGGGAAAAAAATGGAATGTTGGTGAAAAACCAGAAATATTATGAGGGAAATGGAAAATATTGGGTGGGAAACCCAAAAATGCTGGAGGGAGACCAAAGAGCTGCAGGTAATTCTCATTTTACTAATAGTTTGTAATTTAAAATTCTGTTTATTTTAGCATGTTATTTGTTCTGTAATTTTGTTTATAATTCGTATATTTTTTAAAAAATAATTTTGATGTTTTTTGCCATTTGCCCCTCCCCAGATCCAAGGGTTCAATGTGTCCAGTGGAGTTTTTAATAATTTTTTTTTTTTTAAAATACATTTAATATTTATAATTTTTTATTTTCTCCCCCCAGATCCAAGGATTCAACGTGTCCAGTGGAGTTTTTTACACTTTATATTTCTATAATTTCTTCTAATAATTCTAATAATATTTCTAATTTTAAAATACATTTAATTTTAATTTATTTTATTTTTGTTCCCCCCCAGATCCAAGGGTTCAACGTGTCCAGTGGAGTTTTTTACATTTCTTTAATTTTTCTAATAATTCTAACAATATTTTTTATTTTAAAACACATTTAATATTTATAATTTATTTTTAATTTTCCCCCAGATCCAGGGATTCAACGTGTCCGGCAGAGTTTTTTAATTTTTACATTTCTACAATTTTTTCTGATAACTCTAATTGTATTTCTAATTTTAAAACCTGTTTAATTTTAATTTTATTTTATTTTATTTCCCCCCCAGATCCAGGGATTCAACGTCTCCGGCAGAGTTTTTTAATTTTTACATTTCTACAATTTTTTCTAATAATTCTAACAATATTTTTTGTTTAAAAACACATTTAATTTATATAATTTATTTTATTTCCCCCCCAGATCCAAGGGTTCAACGTGTCCAGTGGAGTTTTTAATTACATTTCTGATTTTAAACTATATTTAATATTTATAATTAATTTTTATTTTTCCCCCCAGATCCAAGGGTTCAACGTGTCCTGTAGAGTTTTTTATTAATTCTAATAATATATTTTATTTAAAAACATATTTAATTTCAATTTTATTTTATTTTATTCCCCCCCAGATCCAGGGATTTAACGTCTCCGGCGGAGTTTTTTCTAGTTCTTTAATTTTATATTTCTGTAATTTCTTCCAATAATTGGAATAATATATTTTATTTTAAAATACATTTAATAATTTTAATTTTATTTTATTTTCCCCCCAGATCCAAGGGTTCAACGTCTCCTGTAGAGTTTTTTAATTTTTACATTTCTACAATTTTTTCTGATAACTCTAATTATAATAATACTCTTTATTTTCAAATATATTTAGTTTTTATTAAAATATTTATTAAATATTTCATTAAAAATATATGTATATTTTTTTTCCCATTTCCCCCCCAGATCCAGGGATTCAATGTCTCCGGCAGAGTTTTTTACACTTTATATTTCTATAATTTCTTTTCATAATTCTAATAATATATTTTATTTTAAACTACATTTAATTTTAATTTTAATTTTTATTTTCCCCCCCCAGATCCAAGGGTTCAACGTCTCCGGCAGAGTTTTTTACACTTCATATTTCTATAATTTCTTCTAATAATTCTAATAATATTTCTAATTTTAAAATACATATAATTTTAATTTTAATTTTATTTTCCCCCAGATCCAGGGATTCAACGTGTCCAGTGGAGTTTTTAATTTACATTTTTACAATTTTCTCTGATAACTCTGACTATATTTCTAATTTTTAAAATACATTTAATAATTTTAATTTTATTTTATTTTATTTTATTTCCCCCCCCAGATCCAGGGATTCAACGTCTCCGGCGGAGTTTTTTACACTTCATATTTCTATAATTTCTTCTAATAATTCTATTTTTATTTTAAAATACATTTAATATTTATAATTTATTTTATTTTTCCCCCCCAGATCCAAGGATTTAATGTGTCCGGCTGAGTTTTTAATTACATTTCTGATTTTAAACTGTATTTAATTTTAATTATTTTTTATTTTTGTCCCCCCAGATCCAAGGGTTCAATGTCTCCGGCAGAGTTTTTTATTAATTCTAATAATATATTTTATTTTAAAACATATTTAATTTTAATTTATTTTATTTCCAGATCCAAGGGTTCAACGCCCGTGGAGTTTTTTACATTTCTTTAATTTGTATATTTCTACAATTTTTCTAATAATCCTAATAATATTTTTTATTTTAAAATACATTTAATATTTATAATTTATTTTTATTTTCCCCCAGATCCAAGGATTTTAACGTCTCTGGCAGAGTTTTTTAATTTTTACATTTCTATAATTTCTTCTAGTAATTCTAATAATATATTTTATTTGAAAATACATTTAATATTTATAACTTTTTGGTTTTGTTTCCCCCAGATCCAAGGATTCAACATGTCTGGCAGAATTTTAATTTTTACATTTCTACAATTTTCTGTGATAACTCTGACTATATTTCTAATTTTAAAATACATTTAATAATTTTTATTTTATTTTATTTTTCCCCCCCAGATCCAGGGATTCAACGTCTCCGGCGGAGTTTTTTACACTTCATATTTCTATAATTTCTTCTAATAATTTTAATAATATTTCTAATTTTAAAATACATAGAATTTTAATTTTAATTTTTATTTTTCCCCCCCAGATCCAGGGATTCAACGTGTCCAGTGGAGTTTTTTAATTTTTACATTTTTACAATTTTCTCTGATAACTCTGACTATATTTCTAATTTTAAAATACATTTAATAATTTTAATTTTATTTTATTTTTCCCCCCCAGATCCAGGGATTCAACGTGTCCGGCAGAGTTTTTAATTACATTTCTGATTTTAAACTACATTTAATTTTAATTTTTATTTTTACTTTTCCCCCCCCAGATCCAGGGATTCAACGTGTCCGGCGCAGTGTTCGGCGCAGCCTCGGACTGTTCCACGTTCTTCACGGCGGGGGGGTGGATGGGTTTGATCTCCTGCTCGCTGCTGCTCTGGGGTTTCCTGCTGGGGATTTCTGTCCTGCTGGGGCTGCAGCCCATGGATCGATTCGATGATCCTCGAGGGCCTCCTCTGCCCGTGCCCCTGGGGGAGTGAGAACACTGCCCAAAATTGGGGGAAATCCACCCAAAAATACCCTGAGAAATGGGGGGGAATTGCCCTGAAATTTGGGGGAAATCAACCTGAAAATGGGGGAATTTGACCCAAAAATACCCTGAAAATGGGGGAAAAATGTGAAATGTTGGGGAAAAATTTGGAGAGAAATTGCTGAAAAAAATTGGAGAGAAATTGCCCCAAAAATGGGGGAAATCACCCCAAAAAGGGGATTTCTGTCCTGCTGGGGCTTCAGCCCATGGATCGATTCGATGATCCCCGAGGGCCACCTCTGCCCGTGCCCCTGGGGGAGTGAGAACACTGCCCTAAATTGGGGGAAATCCACCCAAAAATACCCTGAAAACATCCTGAAAAATGGGGGAGGATAACCTGAAATTTGGGGAGAAATTGCCTGAAATTTGGGGGAAATCAACCTGAAAATTGGGAGGGAACAGCCTGAAAAATGGGGGAAATGGACCTAAAAAATGGGAGAAATTGACCCAAAAATACCCTGAAAAAATGGGGGGGAATAACTTGAAATTTGGGGAGAAATTGCTGAAAAATTGGAGAGAAATCACCCCAAAAATTGGGATTTCTGTCCTGCTGGGGCTGCAGCCCATTGGATCATTTTGATGACCCTCGAGGACCACCTCTGCCCGTGCCCCTGGGGGAGTGAGAACACTGCCCAAAATTGGGGAAAATCCACCCAAAAAATGAGGAAAATCCACCCAAAAATACCCTGAAAATTGGGGGGGAATTGCCCTGAAATTTGGGGGAGATCGCCCTGAAAAATGGGGGAATTTGACCTAAAAAATGGGGGAAATTGACCTAAAAAATGGGGGAAATTGACCCAAAAACATCCTGAAAAATGGGGGAGAAATTGCCTGAAATTTGGGGGAAATCGCCCCGAAAACTGGGGGAAGTCAACCTAAAAAATGGGTAAAATCGACCTAAAAAATGGGGGAATTTGACCCAAAAATACCCTGAAAAATGGGGGCGATAGCCTGAAATTTGGAGAGAAATTGCCTGAAATTTGGGGCAAATTGACCTAAAAAATGGGGGAATTTGACCCAAAAATGGGGGAAATCGACCTAAAAAATGGGGGAAATCAACCCAAAAAATGGGGGATATCAACCTAAAAAATGGGAGAAATTGACCTAAAAAATGGGGGAAATTGACCCAAAAACATCCTGAAAAATGGGGGAGAAATTGTCTGAAATTTGGGGGAAATCGCCCCAAAAACTGGGGGAAGTCAACCTAAAAACTGGGGGAAATTAACCTAAAAAATGGGAGAAATTGACCCAAAAATACCCTGAAAAAATGGGGGGGAATAACCTGAAATTTGGGGAGAAATTGCTGAAAAATTGGAGAGAAATCACCCCAAAAATTGGGATTTCTGTCCTGCTGGGGCTTCAGCCCATGGATGGGTTTGATGATCCCCGAGGGCCACCTCTGCCCGTGCCCCTGGGGGAGTGAGAACACTGCCCAAAATTGGGGAAAATCCACCCAAAAATACCCTGAGAAATGGGGGGGAATTGCCCTGAAATTTGGGGGAAATCACCCTGAAAAATGGGTAAAATCGACCTAAAAAATGGGGGAAATTGACCCAAAAATACCCTGGAAAATGGGGGGGTAGCCTGAAATTTGGAGAGAAATTGCCTGAAATTTGGGGCAAATTGACCTAAAAAATGGGGGAATTTGACCCAAAAATGGGGGAAATCGACCTAAAAAATGGGGGAATTTGACCCAAAAATACCCTGAGAAATGGGGGAGAAATTGCCTGAAATTTGGGGGAAATCGCCCCAAAAACTGGGGTAAGTCAACCTAAAAAATGGGGGAAATTGACCTAAAAAATGGGGGAATTTGACCCAAAAATACTCTGAGAAATGGGGGGGGATAACCTGAAATTTGGGGGAAATCAACCTGAAAATTGGGGAGAAGTTGCTCTGAAATTTGGGGGAAATCGACCCAAAAAATGGGGGAAATCGACCCAAAAACGTCCTGAAAACATCCTAAAAAATGAGGGGGAATTGCCCTGAAATTTGGGGAGAAATTGCTCTGGAAAATGGGGGGAAATGTCCTGAAAATTAAGGGAAATCGACCCAAAACCATCCTGAAAAACAGGGTGGAGCAGCCTGAAAATTGGGGAGAAATTGCTTAAAATTTGGGGGAAATCCACCCAAAAACACCCTAAAAACATCCTGAGAAATGGGGAGAAATTGCCTGAAATTTGGGGGAAATCACCCTGAAAATTGAGGGGAAATTGCTTAAAATTTGAAGAGAAATTGCTCCAAAAATTGGAGAGAAATTGCCCTGAAAATTGGGGAAATCGATCCAAAAAATTGGAGAGAAATTGCTCCAAAAATTAGGGAGAAATTGCCCTGAAAACTGGGAAGAAATTGGAGAGAAACACCCCGAAAATTGAGGAGAAATACCCAAAAATGTGGAGAGAAATGTGCTGAACATTGAGGGGAAATTGCTTAAAAATGGGGGAGAAAAGTCCTGAAAATTGGAGAGAAAAACCCCAAAAATCTGGGAGAAATCCCTTTAGAAATGGAAGAAATTCCCCCCCAAAATCTGGGAGAAATCCCCTAAAAAACGGCAGAAATCACCCCAAAAATTGGAGAGAAGTCGCCCAGAATTTGGGAGAAACATCCTGAAAAAATTAGCAAAACTCCCCCAAAAAGTCTGGGAGAAATTCCTCAAAAATTGGGCAGAAATTACCTACAAATGGGAGAGAAATCACCCAGAAATCGGAGCAAAATCCCTGAAAAAATGAGGAAAAAATCCCATGAAATTGGAGAGAAATTCCCCCAAAAACTGGAGGAAAATCCCCCAAAAATCTGGGAGAAATTCTCCCAAAATCAGGTTAAAATACCCCAAAAAATCCTGGAGAAATCACCCCGAAATTGGGGGAAAATCCCCCAGAATTAGGGAAAAATCCCCTAAAATTCAGGGAAAATCCCCCCAAAATTGGGAAAAATCCCCCAAAATCAGCAGATTCTCCCCCTCAGCCCCCAAAAATTTTGGGATCACCCCTTCCCTCCCTTATTTATTGTCTGTGTTGTGTGAATAAAAACCGGAAACCCAAAAACCCCAAAAATACCCCAAAAAACCCTAAAAAACCCTAAAAAACCCTTTAAAAACCCTGTAAATAACCCCAAAAAGACCCTAAAAAAATCCCTTCAAACCTCTGAACGGAGTGGGCGTGGTCAATGGGGGCGTGGCCAAGCCGAGCCAATCAGAGCGGAGGATCTCGCTGGGGGAGGAGCCAATAGGGGCGTGGCGCTGGAAGGGGGCGGGGCGAAGCGAGGGGATTGGACCAATCAGGGTGCGGCAGTGGGAAGGGGGTGGAGCTAAGGAGGTGGGCGGAGCCTAAGACTGGGTGTGGTCAGCAAAGGGGTGGGGTCAAGGTGGGTGGGGCTGAATGGGGGCGGGGCTAGTGCAGGGTGCAGCCAATGGGGAGGCGCCAATGGGGGTGTGGCCTAACAGGGGGCGTGGCCAAGGTGGCTCAGAGCCAATCAGCAGCGAGCGGGGGGGCGGAGCTAACTTCAGAACCAATCAGCATCGAGCAGGGGGGCGAAGCTAACTTCAGAACCAATCAGCATGGAGCAGGGGGGCGGAGTTAACTTCAGAACCAATCAGCAGCGAGCAAGGGGGCGGAGCTAATGGGGAATTAAGATCACTAATTAACCTAACGGGGAATTAAGCAGGGAGGAAGGGGCGGAGCTAATTCTCTTCCCAGCCAATCAGCCGCGAGGAGAGAAGAGGAGCTAATGAGGACTTTCGCTCATTAATTAAACCGCGAGGAAGGGGCGGAGCTAGCTCCGTTGGCAGCCAATCAGCATCGAGCAGAGGGGCGGAGCTAAGGAGCAATTAAGTTCGTTCATTAGGCTAAAGCAGAATTAAAAGAATGAGCAAGGGGCGGGGCTAACGCTGGCTGGAGCCAATCAGCATTGAGCAGGGGGGTGGAGCTAAGGAGGGCAGAGAGCAGTGGGCGGAGCTAACGCAGTTCAGAGCCAATCAGCATCGAGCAGTGGGCGGAGCCAACTGTATTCCCAACCAATCAGCAGCGAGCAGGGGGGAGGAGCTAATGAGGGATGGAACCAATTAGAGGAGTGGCGCTAATGAGGAATTAAACAGCAGTGGGCGGAGCTAACTTCAGAACCAATCAGCATCCAGCAATGGGGAGGAGCTAATTCCATTCCCAACCAATCAGCAGCGAGTAGAGAGGCGGAGCTAACGAGGCTTAATTAACTATTAAGCTAATGCCTAATTAAGCAGTGAGGGCGGGGCTAACTCTTCAGAGCCAATCAGCAACCAGCAAGGGGTGGAGCCAAGGCTGTCTGCAGCCAATCAGCAGCGAGTAGAGAGGTGGAGCTAATTAGGAATTCAGCTCATTAATTCGGCTAAAGCAGAGTTAAATAACGAGCCAGGGGCGGGGCTAACTCTGTTCTGAACCAATCAGCAGCGAGCAGGGGGCGGAGCTAACTAGGGGCGGAGCTAAAGCTGTTCTGAACCAATCAGCAGCGAGCATGGGCGGGGCTAAAGAGGGGAGGTGCTAAAGGGGGCGGAGCTAAGGCAGGCGCGGTGGGCGGAGCTAACTTACCTCCCAACCAATCAGCACCGAGCAGGGGGCGGAGCCAAACCTCGGCCGAACCAATCCGCTCCTCTCGCCGCTCCGGGTGGGCGTGTCCTCCCCGCCAACCAATCCCCGCCCGGCAGTGACGCACTTCCGGCGCCGCGCGCACTTCCGGGTTCTCTCCGCCCGGAGCCTCCGGAGAGCTGCAAACCCTAAAAACCCCAAAAAACCCCAAAAAACCCCAAAAAACCCCAAAATTCAGCCATGGCGCAGTACAAGGGCGCGGCGAGCGAGGCGGGCAGAGCTCTGCAGCTGATGAAGAAACGCGAGCGGCAGAGAGAACACATGGAGCAGCTGCGGCAGAGGATCCAGGAGGTGAGATTTGGGGAAATTTGGGGGAAATTTGGGGTTTTTAGGGGATTTGGGGGGTTTGAGGGGTTTGGGGATTTTGGGGGAAATTGGGGAAATTGGGGGTTTTGGGGCAAAGGGGGGATTTGGGTATTTTGGGGTTTTAGGGGGTTTTGGGGCGTTTTGGGGATTTAGAGGATTTGGGGTTTGGGAGGTAAATTGGGGGTTTGGAGGGTTTTGGGGGTTTGGGGATATCAGGGGATTTTGGGGGAAATTGGGGCATTTGGGGGTTTTGGGAGATTTTGGGGGTTTGAGGACTTTGGGGGATTTTGGGGTTTTGGGGGCTTTTGGGGGAAATGGGGGAATTGGGTGGTTTTGGGGATTTGGGGGTTTTAGGAGGTTTGGGGGATTTAGAGGATTTTGGGGCTTTGGGGAAATTAGGGGATTTTAGGGATTTTGGGCCATTTGGGGTTTTGGGAGATTTTGGGGCGTTTGAGGACTTTTGGAGGATTTTGGGGTTTTGGGGGCTTTTGGGGGAAATGGGGGAATTGGGTGGTTTTGGGGATTTGGGGGTTTTAGAGGTTTTGGGGGATTTAGAGGATTTTGGGGCTTTGGGGAAATTAGGGATTTTAGGGATTTTGGGCCATTTGGGGGTTTTGGGAGATTTTGGGGCGTTTGAGGACTTTTGGAGGATTTTGGGGTTTTAGGGGGTTTTGGGGATTTTGGTGTTTGGGGGATTTAGAGGATTTGAGGGTTTTGGGGGAAATTTGGGGAATTTGAGGGGTTTGGGGATATTAGGGATTTTGGGGAAATTGGGGGGATTTGGGTATTATTTGGGGTTTTGGGATTTTGGGGTTTTGGGGGATTTAGAGGATTTGGGGGGTTTGGGGGAAGTTTGGGGGTTTGGGGAAATTAAGGGATTTTAGGGATTTTGGGGCATTTGGGTGTTTTTGGGGATTTGGGGATTTGGAGACTTTTGGGGGATTTTTGGGGTTTTAGGAGATTTAGAGGATTTGGAGGTTTTGGGCTTGGGGGGATTTTGGGGGATTTTGGGGTTTTGGGATTTATTGGGGCAGTTTGGGGATTTTGGGGAGTTTGGGGGCTCTGGGATGTTCTGGGGTTTGGGGAGGTTTTGGGTTTATTGGGGTTTTTGGTGTTTATTGGGGCATTTTGGGGTTTTGGGCTCCTGGGGTCTTGGGGTGTTTGGGATTTGGAGCTTTGGGGTTTTGGGGTTTCTTGGGGTTTGGGGTGTTTTGGGGGAATTTGGGGGTTCTGGGGTTTGGAGGTCTTGTGGTTTATTGGGATTTTTTGGGCTTTATTGAGGTATTTTGGGGATTTTGGGCTCCTGGGGGTTTTGGGGCTTCCTGGGGTTGGAGGAGGTTTGGGGCTTTTGGGGTTTTTTGGGCACTTTGGGGGATTTGGGGTGGTTTGGGGTCTGTGGGGAATTCGGGGCTCCTGGGGAATTTGGGGTTTCTTGGGCTTTATTGGGAATTTGGGGTTTCTTGGGAATTTGGGGTTTATTGGGAATTTGGGGTTTATTGGGAATTTGGGGTTTTTTGGGTCACTTTGGGGATCTCCAGGTCTGGAGGGATTCCTGGGGTTTGGTGACTTTTGGGGTTTTTTGGGGGATTTCCTGGGAATTTGGGGCTCCTGGGATTTTGGGATTCCAGGGATTTGGGGATTTTGGGGTTTATTGAGGCTCTTTGGGGATTTGGGATTTGGGGTCTCCAGGTTTGGGGCGATTTGGGGGTTTTGGGGGTGTTTGGGGTTTGAGGAGCTTTGGGGGTTTTGGGGTTTATTGAGGCACTTTGGGGTTTTTGGGGGTCCCAGGGATTTGGGGGTTTTGGGGTTTATTGGGTC
The DNA here is from genome assembly GCF_008360975.1 of Lichenostomus cassidix. Taxonomy (NCBI): domain Eukaryota; kingdom Metazoa; phylum Chordata; class Aves; order Passeriformes; family Meliphagidae; genus Lichenostomus; species Lichenostomus cassidix. The sequence goes on along the minus strand of NW_028147996.1, from coordinate 63,392 downwards.
AGTTTGGGGATTTGGGGGATTTGGGGTTTCTTGGGGCACTTTGGGATTTTGGGGTTTTTGGGGCACTTTGGGGTTTTTGAGGTTTTTGGGGCATTTTGGGGTTTTTGGGGCATTTTGGGGATTTTGGGGTTTATTGAGGCATTTCGGGCATTTTGGGGTTTTTGGGGCACTTTGGGGTTTTTGAGGTTTTTGGGGCATTTTGGGGTTTTTGGGGCACTTTGGGATTTTGGGGTTTTTTGGGTTGTTTTGGGATTTTGGGGCTGCTGGGGTTTGGGGGTTTTGGGGTTCACAGCTCTGGGGGTTTTGGGGATCCCCAAATCTGGGGGATTCCTGAGGATTTGGGGTTTTTTTGGGGCACTTTGGGGCTCCTGGGGGATTTTGGGGTCCTGAGATTTTAGGGGAAATTTCAGCTTCCCAGATCTCAGGGAATTCCCAAACTCTGGGGAGGATTTTGGGGCTCCTGGGCTTCTTTTGGGGTGATCTGCTGCTTTTGGGGTCTCAGGATTCTCTCAGATTTGAGGCTCCTGGATGGGATTTTTTTGGGGTTTCAGCATTTTGGGGAGATTATTTTAGGGTCTTAGGGGTTTTGGGGCTTTTTTGGGAGTCCTGGATGGGATTTTTTGGGGTCCCAGGTGGGTTTTTTGGGGTCCTGGATGTGGTTTTTTTGGGGGTTTCAGGATTTTGGGGAGATTATTTTGGGGTCTCAGGCTTTTAGGGGTTTTTTTCTGGGGGTTCTGTGTAGTTTTTTGGGGTCTCAGGGTTTTGGGGAATTTTTTTTTTGGGATCTCCTGGGTGAGATTTTTTGAGGTTTTAGGATTTTGTGGGATTTTTTTGGGGTCCCAGGGAGGTTTTTTTGGGTGTCTTGGATGGTTTTTTGGGGTCCCAGTGGGGTTTTGGGAGGTCCTGAGTGTGTTTTTTTTGGGATTTCAGGAGTTTGGGGAGATAATTTTGGGATCTCAGCGTTTTAGGGGATTTTTTGGGGGATCCTGGATGGGATTTTTTGGGGGTTCAGCATTTTGAGGTGATTATTTTGGGGTCTCAAGGTTTTGGGGAACTTTTTTTGGGGTCCTGGGGGGATTTTTTTGGGGTCTCAGGGTTTTAGGGGCTTTTTTTTGGGGTCCCAAGGAGGTTTTTGGGTCTCCTGGGTGGATTTTTTGAGGTTTCAGGATTTTGTGGGATTTTTTTGGGGTCCCAGTGGGTTTTTTTGGGGATTTCAGGAGTTTGGGGAGATTATTTTGGGGTCTCAGGGTTTTAGGGGATTTTTCTGGGGGTTCTGGGTGGATTTTTTTGGGGTTTCAGGGTTTTAGGAGAATTTTTTGGGGGTCCCAGGGAGGATTTGGGGCTCCTGGATGGGTTTTTTGGGGTCCCAGATGGTTTTTTGGAGTTCATAGGTGGGATTTGTTTTCAGGTTTCACGATTTTGGGGGATTTTTTTGAGGTCCCAGGGTGGTTTTTATGGGATTTCAGGGTTTTAGAAGATTTTTTTTGGGGTCCTGTGTGGTTTTCTTTGGGGTCCTGGGGGTGATTTTTTTGGGGTTTCAGGATTTTTGGGATTTTTTTGGGGGCCTAGGTGGGTTTTTGGGGTTCCCAGGGAGGTTTTTTGGGGTCTCAGAGGGATTTTTGGGGTCCCTGGGTGGTTTTTTGGGTTCCCCTAACTCCCCAATTTCCCAATTTTTAGGAGAACATCATGAAATCCAACATTGATAAGAAATTTTCAGCTCATTATGATGCTGTGGAGGCTGAGCTGAAATCCAGCACTGTGGGTGAGCCAGGGGAGCCAAAATCACCCCAAAATCACCTCAAAATCACCTCAAAATCACCTCAAAACCTGCCCAAAATCACCTCAAAATCTGCCCAAATTCACTCCAAAATCACCTCAAAATCTGCCCAAAATCACCTCAAAATCTGCCCAAAAACACCCCAAAATCACCTCAAAATCACCCCAAAATCTGCCCAAATTCACTTCAAAATCTGCCTAAATTCTCCCCAAAATTCACCCCAAAATCACCTCAAAGTCTGCCCAAAATCACCCCAAAATGTGCCCAAAGTCTGCCCAAATTCACCCCAAAATCTGCCCAAATTCACCCAAAATCTATCCAAAATGTGCCCAAATTCACCCCAAAATGCACCCCAAAATCTGCCCAAATTCATCACAAAATCTGCCCAAAATCACCCAAAATCTGCTGAAAATCACCCAAAATCTGCCCCAAATCTACCCAAAATCTCTTCAAAATGTGCCCAAATTCACCCAAATTCACCCCAAAATCTGCCGAAAATCACCCAAAATCTATCCAAAATCTGCCCAAATTCACCCCAAAATCTACCCGAAATGTGCCCAAATTCACCCAAAATGTGCCCCAAAGTCACCCCAAAATCTACCCCTTAAGTCATCCCCAGATCTCCCCGAAATCTTCCCCAAAATCCACCCCAAATTTGCCCCAAATTGGCTCCAAATTTACTCCAAAATCTGTTCCAAATCCATTCAAAATCTGCCCAAATCTTCCCCAAAATTTGCCCAAATCTTCCCCAAATCCACCCAAATTTGCCCCAAATTCTGCCCCACAAGTCACCCCAAAATTCTCCCCAAATCCACCCAAAATCCACCCCAAATCTGCTCCAAATCCCCATCAAATCATCCCAAAATTTGCCCCAAATCTACTCCAAAATCTGCCCCAAATCTCCTCAAATCCACTCTCAAATCTACCCCAAATTTGACCTAAAATCTGCTCCAAATTCACCCCAAAATCTTCCCCAATTCCACCCCAAAATCTGCCCCAAATCTCCAAAATCCATCCCAAAATCTGCCCAAATTTATCCCCAAATCCATCCCAAAATCTACCCCAAATTTGCCCAAAATCTACCTCAAAATCATCCCCAAATCTCCCCGAAATCTTCCCCAAAATCCTCCCCAAATCTGCCCCAAAATCCACCCCAAATTGGCCCCAAATTTACTCCAAAATCTGTTCCAAATCTGTTCCAAAACCCACCCTAAATCTGCTCCAAATTATCCCCAAAATCTCCCCAAATTTGCCCTAAAATTTGCCCAAATTCACCCCAAAATCTAGTTCAAATCTGCTCCAAATCTGCTCCAAATCCCAATCAAATCCACCCCAAAATCATCCCCAAAATTTACCCCAAATCCACCTGAAATCACCCCAAAATCTGCCCCAAATCTCCCCCAAAATCCCTCCAAATCCACTCAAAAATCCTCCCCAAATCCCCCAAAATTTGTCCCAAATCCCCCCAAATTTAGCCCAAATCCCCACTAAATCCTCCCTGATCTTTACCAAATCCATCCCAAATCCACCCCAAAATTTGCCCCAAATCCACCCTAAATTCCCCCCAAATCCACCCAAAATCCACCCCAAAATATCTCCTAAATGTGCCCAAAATTTTCCCCAAAATTCTCCCCAAATCCACCCAAAATCTGCCCAAAAATCCTTTCCAAATCCTCCCCAAATTCCCCCAAAATTCTCCCCAAATCCACCCAAAATCTTCCCCCAAATCTCCCCAAATCCTCCCAAAATTTGCCCCAAATTCTTCTCCAAATTTCTCCGAAATCCTCCCTGCTTGGGACACTCGGTGGATGTCCTTGGTGTCCCCAAAGTGTCCCCAAATGACCTCAATGTCCCAAAATATCCCAAATTCTCCTCGATGTCCCCAAATCCCCATTAATGTACTCAATGTCCCCAAATGTCCCCAATGTCCCCAAAGTGTCAATGACCTCAATGTCCCCAATGTCCCAAAATGTCCCAAATTCTCCCCAATGTCCCCAAATCTCCAATATCCCCAAATGTCCCAAATGACCTCAATGTCCCCAATATCCCAAAATATACCCAATGTTCCCATTGTCCCCAAATCCCCATCAATGTCCCCAATGTCCCCATTAACATCCCCAATGTCCCCAAATTGTCCCAAACACCTCAATGTCCCCAATGTCCCCATTGCTGTCCCCTGCTGTCACCAATGATCTCAATGTCCCAAATGTCCCCTGCTGTCCCCTGCTGTCCCCTGTTGTCCCCAATATCCCCATTAATGTCCCCTGCTGTCCCCTGCTGTCCCCAGGGCTGGTGACTCTCAACGACATGAAAGCCAAACAAGAGGCTTTGGTGAAAGAGAGAGAAAAGCAGCTGGCCAAGAGAGAGCAGAGCAGAGAGCTGCAGCTGTGAGTGAGAGAGCACCCCAAAATCACCCCAAAATAGCCCAAAATCACCCCAAAATAGCCCAAAATCACCCCAAAAATCACCCAAAAATCACCCCAAAAATCACCCCGAATTGCCCCAAAAATAACCCAAAATCACCCCTAAAATAACCTAAAATCACCCCAAAAATAGCCTAAAATCACCCCAGAAATGGACCAAAAATAGCCCCAAAATCACCCCAAAAATAACCCAAAATCACCCCAAAAATGGGACAAAAATAGCCCAAAAATCACCCCAAATCACCCCAAAAATCACCCCTAAAATAGCCCCTAAAATAGCCCCAAAATCACCCCAAAAATCACCCCAAAATAGCCCCAAAACCACCCCCAAAATAACCTAAAATCACCCCAAAGATGGACCAAAAATCACACCAAAATCACCCCAAAAATAACCTAAAATCACCCCAAACTAGCCCAAAAATGGACCAAAAATCACCCCAGAAATGGACCAAAAATAACCTAAAATCACCCCAAAAATAGCCCAAAAATATCCCAAAAAATATCCCCAAAGTAGCCCAAAAATAACCTAAAACCAACTCAAAAGTAGTCCAAAAATCACCCAAAAATCACCCAAAAATCACCCCAGAAATGGACCAAAAATAACCCAAAAATAGCCCCAAAAAATCCCCAAAATAGCCCAAAAATAGCCTCAAAATAACCCAAATCACCCAAAAAAACCCCAGAAATAGCCCAAAAATAACCTAAAATCACTCCAGAAATAGCCTCAAAATAGCCCCAAAAATATCCCAAAAATCAACCCAAAAATATGGCAAAAATAGCCCCAAAATACCCCAAATCACCCCGAAAAAACCCCAAAAATGGCCCAAAAATAACCCCAAAATAGCCCAAAAATCAACCCAAAAATCACCCCAGAAATGGACCAAAAATATCCCTAAAATATCCCCAAAAATAGCCCAAAAATATCCCAAAAAATATCCCCAAAGTAGCCCAAAAGTCACCTCAAAAATAACCTAAAACCAGCCCAAAAATAGCCCAAAAATCACCCCAAAAATGGAACAAAAATAACCCAAAAATAGCCCCAAAAAAATCCCCAAAATATCCCCAAAAATAGCCCAAAATACCCCAAATCACCCGAAAAAAACCCAAAAATGGCCCAAAAAATACCCAAAAGTAGCCCAAAAATCAACCCAAAAATAGCCCCTAAATACCCCAAATCACCCCGGAAAAAACCCAAAAATGGCCCAAAAATAACCCAAAAGTAGCCCAAAAATCAACCCAAAAATCACCCCAGAAATGGACCAAAAATAACCTAAAAATATCCAAAAAATGGCCAAAAAATATTCCGAAAATATCCCCAAAATACCCCAAATCACCCCAAAAAAACCCCAAAAATGGCCCAAAATCACCCAAAATTACCCCAAAAATATCTGAAAAATATCCCAAAATCACTGCAAAAATATCCTCAAGCTATCCCAAAAATAGCCCCAAAATATCCTAAAAATATCCAAAAAATCTTCCCAAAATCACCCCAAAAAATCCCCAAAAAGCTCCAAATTCACCCAAAAATAAAATCTCAAAATTATCCCTAAAATACCCCAAAAAACCCCAAAAAATCACCCCAAATCCCCTTTTTTCCCCTTTTTTTTCCCCTTTAACTCCCTCCCAGTTTATCCCAGTTTATCCCAGTTTGTCCCCAATCCCTCCCCAGTACCAAACCAGTACAAACCAGTATAAACCAGTATAAACCAGTAGAAATCCAATCCTGTTTCCCTTTTTTTGCTTTAATTTTGCTCTTTTTTTGCATTTTTTTTGCCTTTTTTCCCCTTTTTTTTCCCCTTTTCCTCCTTTAACTTCCTCCCAGTTCATCCCAGTTCATCCCAGTTTATCCCAGTTTGTCCCCAATCCCTCCCCAATCCCTCCCCAGTACCACACCAGTATAAACCAGTATAAACCAGTAGAAATCCAATCCCCTTTCGCCTTTTTTGCTTTAATTTTGCTCTTTTTTTTTGCATTTTTTTTGCCTTTTTTCCCCTTTTTCTCCCTCCCAGTTTATCCCAGTTTGGCCTCAATCCCTCCCCAGTCCATCCCAGTCCAAACCAGTCCAAACCAGTATAAACCAGTATACACCAGTATAAACCAGTCACCTCCAATCCCTTTTCCCCTTTTTTGGCCTTTTTTTGCCTTTTCCCTCCTTTTTTTTTGCTTTTTTCCCCTCTAACTCCCTCCCAGTTTATCCCAGTTTATCCCAGTTGCTCCCAGTTTGTCCCAGTTTGTCCCAGTTTGTCCCCAGTCCCTTCCCAGTCCATTCCAGTCCAAACCAGTCCAAACCAGTATAAACCAGTAACCCTCAATCCCCTTTTCCCCCATTTTCCCCCATTTTTTGCCTTTTTCCCCCTTTTTTTTGCTTCTTTCCCCTTCTAACTCCCTCCCAGTTGCTCCCAGTTTGTCCCAGTTTATCCCAGTTTATCCCAGTCCCTCCCCAATCCCTCCCCAGTCCAAACCAGTATAAACCAGTGTCCCGGGTTAATGATAAGACTCTCTCTCCTCCGAGAGCGAAGGGCCCCGACACCCCCTCCCCCACCCACAACAGAACCTCTTAGATGAAAGTGAAGAAAAAACTATTTATTTAACAAAACCACGCAGAGTGCCCTACAAGGCACAGGGGAAGGGGAAAAACAAGGTGAAAGGCAGTTATTCAACCTGATAAAAAAAAAGTCCTTTTCTCAGACGCAGTCCCTCTCCTCCTCGCCCCCCACCCGGGGCCGGGTGGAGCTCCCTGGAGAGCTCTGCTGTCCTCTGGCCCTCCTGGGTCTCCGGGTGGCAAAGCAGATCGAAGAGAAGGGGTCCAAACGAGGAAAAAGAAGAAGAATGGAAAAAACGGGAACAGAGCTCACTCCGACCCCCGTCCAGCACGCAGTCTCTGCCGAGCGACGAATCCTCCCCCGGAGCGAGGCTTGGGGAAAATGTTTTCAAAAAAACCCGCGTTTCTCTCTGCGGCTGGGTGCAGTTAAAGAGACAGGACCACACATTTTTTTCTTTCTTGGGCATATAAGCCAACAATAGGGGATAAAGGATTATCATATCATCAATCCAAGACATTCCACCCCTTATTCCATAGCGTTGGCTTAAGGCCCACCTTAACATCTTCCAACTTCAAACACACACATATATATATACACATATATACATATATACATATATACATATATACATATATACATATATACATATATACATATATACACATAACTATGTACAAATAATGTCACGAATGGTGAACGGTGGTATGTTGCCATCCCAACCTTACATGTGGCCTTCACCCAAAATTAAATTTCCCTGAGGGACACATTGTGTTTTTCCATCTTCCTGCATTATCCACCAAGTACACCCTGGTCCCTGAGCAAAGACAACCCCAAGGATGGGTTTGTCTTTATGTGAGGCAGAATCAATCCAGACAGTTTTCCCTAACAAGCCTCTGGCATGTACTGCTGGGACCTTATCTCCATCCACTGTATGTAGAAGCTCAGATTGGGCAGGACCTGCTCGGTTGATGGAGCCTCGGGTATTGACTAACCAGGTGGCCTCTGCTAAATGTCGCTCCCAATTCTTATAAGTTCCCCCACCCAATGCCTTTAGGGTGGTTTTTAACAATCCATTATACCGTTCCACTTTGCCAGCGGCTGGTGCATGATAGGGAATGTGGTACACCCACTCAATGCCATGGTCTCTAGCCCAGTTGTTTATGAGGCTATTTTTAAAATGAGTTCAGTTATCTGACTCAATTCTCTCAGGGGTACCATGCCTCCACAGGACTTGGTTCTCAAGGCCCAGGATGGTGTTACGAGCAGTGGCATGAGGCACAGGGTAGGTTTCCAGCCACCCAGTGGTGGCTTCTACCATTGTGAGCTCATAGCGCTTGCCATGGCGGGTTTGAGGCAGTGTGATGTAATCAATCTGCCAGGCCTCTCCATACTTATATTTTGACCACCTTCCACCATACCACAGGGGTTTCACCCGCTTGGCTTGCTTGATAGCAGCACATGTTTCACAGTCATGGATAACTTGAGAGATGCAGTCCATGGTTAGATCCACCCCTCGGTCTCGTGCCCACTTATAGGTGGCATCTCTGCCCTGATGGCCTGAGGCATCATGGGCCCATCGAGCTAGGAATAAATCTCCTTTATGCTGCCAATCCCAGTCTACCTGGGACACCTTTATCTTTGCAGCCTGATCTACCTGTTCGTTGTTTCGGTGTTCCTCATTAGCTCGACTCTTGGGGACATGGGCGTCTACATGGCGGACCTTCACAGGTAGTCTCTCTGCCCCGCTAGCAATGTCTTTCCACTCTTCAGCTGCCCAAACTGGTTTTCCCCTACGCTGCCAACCAGCCTTCTTCCACTTTTCCAGCCAACCCCACAGAGCATTGGCTACCATCCATGAATCAGTATAAAGGTAGAGCTTTGGCCATTTCTCTCTTTCAGCAATGTCCAGGGCTTACTGAACGGCTTTGAGCTCAGCGAATTGGCTCGATCCCCCCTCTTCTTCCCTAGCTTCTGCAACCCGTCGTGTGGGGCTCCACACAGCTGCTTTCCATTTTCTTTTTGTCCCTACAAGACGACAGGAACCATCAGTGAAAAGAGCATAGCGTGTTTCATCTGCTGGCAGTTGGTTGTATGGTGGGGCTTCCTCTGCACGGGTCACCTGTTCCAGCTCCTCTTCCTCAGTCAGACTAAAATTTTCACCTTCAGGCCAATTTGTAATTATTTCCAAAATCCCAGGGCGATTCAGATTTCCCATACGGGCGCGCTGTGTGATAAGGGCAATCCATTTACTCCATGTGCCATTGGTGGCATGATGAGTAGAGGGAACCTCTGCTTTAAACATCCACCCCAGCACCGGTAGTCGAGGTGCCAGGAGGAGTTGTGCTTCTGTGCCAATTACCTCTGAGGCAGCTTGGACTCCTTCGTATGCTGCTAGGATTTCTTTCTCTGTTGGGGTGTAGTTGGCTTCAGACCCTCTGTAACTTCGGCTCCAAAATCCCAGTGGTCGGCCTCGAGTCTCACCAGGCACCTTCTGCCAAAGGCTCCAGGACAGGCCATGGCTCCCAGCTGCAGAGTAAAGCACATTCTTTACTTCTGGCCCTGTCCTGACTGGGCCAAGGGCTACTTCATGAGCAATCTCCTGCTTGATCTGGGTGAAGGCTTGCTGCTGTTCAGGGCCCCAATGGAAATCGTTCTTCTTGCGGGTTATGAGGTAGAGAGGACTCACGATCTGGCTGTACTCAGGGATGTGCATTCTCCAAAAGCCTATGGCACCTAGGAAAGCTTGCGTCTCCTTCTTGTTGGTTGGGGGGACATTGTGATGATTTTATTGATAACCTCAGTAGGAATCTGACGCCGTCCATCTTGCCACTTCACTCCTAGGAACTGGATCTCTTTGGCAGGCCCTTTGACTTTGCTCTTTTTTATAGCGAAACCGGCTTCCAGGAGAATCTGGATTACTTCCTTTCCTTTCTCAAATACTTCTTCTGCTGTGTCCCCCCACACAATGATGTCATCAATGTATTGCAAATGTTCTGGAGCCACACCCTTTTCTAGTGCAGCCTGGATCAGTCCATGGCAGATGGTGGGACTGTGTTTCCACCCCTGGGGCAATCGGTTCCAGGTGTACTGCACGCCCCTCCAGGTGAAAGCAAACTGAGGTCTGCACTCTGCTGCCAGAGGAATGGAGAAAAATGCATTTGCAATGTCAATAGTAGCATACCCCTTTGCTGCCTTGGACTCTAGCTCATACTGGAGCTCCAGCATGTCTGGCACAGCAGCACTCAGAGGTGGAGTCACCTCATTCAAGGCACGATAGTCCACAGTCAATCTCCATTCTCCTTCAGATTTTCGCACAGGCCAGATGGGGCTGTTAAAGGATGAATGGGTCCTGCTGACCACCCCTTGGCTCTCCAGCTCACGGATTAGTTTGTGAATGGGAATCACGGCATCACGAGTTGTCCGGTACTGTCGGCGGTGCACAATCGAGATTGCAATTGGTACTTGTTGCTCTTCCCCTTTCAGGAGTCCTACTGCAGATGGGTTCTCTGACAGTCCAGGCAAGGTGTTCAATTGTTTTATGCCCTCTGTCTCCACAGCAGCTATCCCAAATGCCCACTTGAGTCCCTTTGGGTCTTTGAAATATCCATTTCGGAGGAAGTCTATACCCAAAATACATGGAGCCTCTGGGCCAGTCACAATGGAATGTTCTTTCCACTCTTTTCCAGTCAGGCTCACCTCAGCTTTCACGAGGGTCAAGTCTTGTGATCCTCCTGTAACGCCGGAAATAGAAATAGGTTCTGTCCCCACATGTCTCGATGGGATTATCGTGCATTGTGCACCAGTGTCAACTAAAGCCTCGTATTCTTGTGGCTCTGATGTGCCAGGCCACCGAATCCACACTGTCCAAAAAATTCGGTTTTCCCTGGCCTCTACCTGGCTAGAGGCAGGGCCCCTCTAACCTTGGTGGGTATTTGTGTTAGAGGTTCCTTCAACGGAATCAGACATATTGAGTAGAGCTACTTCCCTTCTGGTGGAGTTCCTTCTCTGAGTCTTGCCCTCCTTCAATTCACGCACTCGTCGTGCCAGGACAGCAGTGGGTTGTCCATCCCACCTGTTCATGTTTTCTCCACTGTCACACAGGAAATACCACAACTCATGTCGAGGGATATATCCAGTTCTCATAGCTGAGGAGCGTCTGCGGGGGGTAGCAGAACCTCTGGTCTGTACTGCTGAGATTTGGAGAAGGCTGTCTTTAATCTCTTTACTGAGTTTCTCATGATTCTTCTCTATCTTATTTTCTAGTTTCTGCAGATTTGTTTCCACAGCTGAGATTCGTGCATTCATTGGGCTATGCACGACATCTGCATACGCTCGGAGTTTCCTTGTCATATCACGCACAGTCTCATGCCCGTCATCTTGCTTCATAATGGCTAAAGCAGAAGCATACCCTGATGGCCCAAGCTTTAGGAGTTTCAGCCACATCACAGGTGTACATTCTATCCTATCTGGGTCTATAATCGGATCTGGGTTTGCTATGTCCTCTGGGAAGACAATTTCTACCACTGCCATTTCTCTCAAGCGTTGAATCCCTTGTTCTATGGTTCTCCACTGGGTTTGTTGCGAATAGAGATCGTCGGGATGTAGGTATCTGTCCCTCGCAGCTCTGATAGCTCGTCTCCAGAGGCTGCTGCAGTCAGGCCCATCTCGTATAGTTTGGTTGATATCTGGGTCACGTGACACAGTCCCTAAATGCCTTGCCTCAGTAGCATCTAGAAGTGTAACATCGCCTGCGGCATCCCAAAGACGGACTAACCAACTAATCACAGATTCATCATCTCGTTGGACATAATCTTTTCTTAGGCTGTGAAGGTCTCTCACATTCATGGATTCAACAATGACCTCTGACTCAGTCGCTGGCCTTGAGGGTCCCTCCCCACTGTCATCTGGGCGATCAGTCTTAAATTGGGCTTTCCTGCTCCTTGTAATGGGAGCAACTGCCATTGGCTTAGGCTCCCTTACTTCCTGTTCTATAATATCTGACAGTGTACGATAAGCATATGCCAGGGCCCAACATATTGCACTGCAGTTGTCTCTGCACTTCTCTTTCAGATACTTCCCTACCTCAGCTGGTCTTGGGATTTGTCCAGGGGGAAATTCCCAGTCTATTGGATCAGAGAATTTCTTTAAAGTTTTACCTATGTCCTCCCATACTCCACACCATTCAAATTTCCTCACATCTGGATTAGGTGCCTGCTCCTGCTCAGCCCCTCTGGACTTCTCAGCCCTCATTCTGGTAACACTGAACATCATATACACGGAAACTCCTAGGTAAAGCACCTGTACTACCAAGTTAATGGTCTCTTTAACATCCAGGGGAAACTGAATATTCTCAAAAGCTGATATACCAGTTTTAAAGGGAAAGAGATGGGTGAGGAGCCAGGAAGCTTCACCCTCTACTTCTCTAACAGGTTGGGTAATATTACTAACAAAACTCCAAAACAGGTTACTAAACCTAGAGGAGGAAACTAACAGAGCATGTACATCTTTAACTGTTTCCCATACCTTCTTACAGATCGTCAGTATCACACACATTACTATAACAAGCCGGAGTCGTGTCCCTGATTGGTGGAAATTATACATTAGGGACAGGATTGCCCTTACCTGTTGGTAGGGAAACAAACCTATGTGCCAAACAGACAGTATTACATCAAACAACCTCCCATCAAACAGCATAGTGACTACTGATGGCTGTAATTCAATACCAAGCGATTAAAACCAGAATGCAATTATTAGGGTTTTTTCTTCACTTTCTCTAACCCCACAAAAGGTGTAGAACAAGTAATCAAGGCCCCACGTTGGGCGCCAAATATGTCCCGGGTTAATGATAAGACTCTCTCCTCCGAGAGCGAAGGGCCCCGACACCCCCTCCCCCACCCACAACAGAACCTCTCAGATGAAAGTGAAGAAAAAACTATTTATTTAACAAAACCACGCAGAGTGCCCTACAAGGCACAGGGGAAGGGGAAAAACAAGGTGAAAGGCAGTTATTCAACCTGATAAAAAAAAAAGTCCTTTTCTCAGACGCAGTCCCTCTCCTCCTCGCCCCCCACCCGGGGCCGGGTGGAGCTCCCTGGAGAGCTCTGCTGTCCTCTGGCCCTCCTGGGTCTCCGGGTGGCAAAGCAGATCGAAGAGAAGGGGTCCAAACGAGGAAAAAGAAGAAGAATGGAAAAAACGGGAACAGAGCTCACTCCGACCCCCGTCCAGCACGAAGTCTCTGCCGGGCGACGAATCCTCCCCCGGAGCAAGGCTTGGAGAAAATGTTTTCAAAACAACCCGCGTTTCTCTCTGCGGCTGGGTGCAGTTAAAGAGACAGGACCACACATTTTTTTCTTTCTTGGGCATATAAGCCAACAATAGGGGATAAAGGATTATCATATCATCAATCCAAGACAACCAGTAACCCCCAATTCCCTTTTCCCCCATTTCCCCCCAATTTTTCCCCTTTTTTTCCCTTTTTTTTGCATTTTTCCCCCTTTTTCTCCCTCTAACTCCCTCCCAGTTTATCCCAGTTCATCCCAGTTGCTCCCAGTCCCTCCCCAGTCCCTCCCCAGTCCAAACCAGTATAAACCAGTCCCAAACCAGTAACCCCCAATCCCCTTTTCATCCATTTTTCCCTTTTTTTTAATCATTTTTTCTCCTTTTTTCCCCTCTAACTCCCTCCCAGTTGCTCCCAGTTTATCCCAGTTTATCCCAGTTCATCCCAGTTTGTCCCCAGTTTATCCCAGTCCCATCCCAGTCCCTCCCAGTCCCAAACCAGTATAAACCAGTAACCCCCAATCCCCTTCTCATCCATTCTCCCCCTTTTTTTTTCATTTTTTCTCCTTTTTTCTCCCTCTAACTCCCTCCCAGTTCATCCCAGTTGCTCCCAGTTCATCCCAGTTTGTCCCCAGTCCCTCCCCAGTCCCAAACCAGTATAAACCAGTAACCCCTAATTCCCTTTTCCCCCATTTCCCCCCATTTTTCCCCTTTTTTCCCCCTTTTTTTTTCATTTTTTCTCCTTTTTTCCCCTCTAACTCCCTCCCAGTTCATCCCAGTTGCTCCCAGTTCATCCCAGTTTGTCCCCAGTCCCTCCCCAGTCCCTCCCAGTCCAAACCAGTATAAACCAGTCACCTCCAATCCCTTTTTTCTCCTTTTTTTTGGCCTTTTCCCTCCTTTTTTTTGCTTTTTTCCCCTCCCTCCCAGTTCATCCCAGTTGTTCCCAGTTTATCCCAGTTTGTCCCAGTCCCTCCCCAGTCCAAACCAGTACAAACCAGTCCAAACCAGTCCAAACCAGTATAAACCAAATCCCCTTTCCTCATTTTTTTGCCTATTTTTCCCTTTTCCCCCCCTTTTTTCCCCTCTAACTCCTTCCCAGTTGCTCCCAGTTCATCCCAGTTTGTCCCCAGTCCCTCCCCAGTCCAAACCAGTACAAACCAGTAACCCCTAATTCCCTTTTCCCCCATTTCCCCCCATTTTTCCCCTTTTTTCCCCTTTTTTTTGCTTTTTTCTCCCTCTAACTCCCTCCCAGTTCATCCCAGTTTGTCCCAGTTTATCCCAGTTTATCCCAATCCCTCCCCAGTCCAAACCAGTCCAAACCAGTATAAACCAGTAACCCCCAATCCTTTCCCCCATTTCCCCCATTTCCCCTTTTTCCCCTTTTTTTTCCATTTTTTTGCCTTTTTTCTCCCTCTAACTCCCTCCCAGTTCATCCCAGTTTGTCCCCAGTTTGTCCCCAATCCCTCCCCAGTCCATCCCAGTCCAAACCAGTCCAAACCAGTCCCTCCCAGTCCAAACCAGTCCATTTTTGCAGCAAACTGGAGCGGCAGAGGGAGCGGCAGCGCAAGCAGGAAGCTCAGAGGAAAATCTCCTCCTTGAGCTTCAGCCTGGGGGAGGAGGAGGAGGAGGAGGAGGGAGAGGAGGCTGAAGGTGAAATTTGGGGAAATTTGGGGGCCACCCAAGAAATTCCCAGAGGTGAGAAGTGAGGATTTGGGAAGATTTTGGGAGATTTTGAGGTTCTAGATGGTTTAGAATTCAGGAGGAAGTTAGGGAATTTGAAATTTAGGGAATTTAGGAGAATTCTGGGAGAAATTTTGAGAGATTTGGGGAATTTGGGAGGAAAATTTGAAATTTAGAGGAGATTTTGGGAGTTTGGGGGAATTTGAGGATCTTGGTGTGGTCCCATGATTGGGGAGGATTTTGAGTTCTAGATGGATTTAGGGAAATTTGAGAGTTGGGGGAATTTTGGGGAGTTTGAGGTAAGAGGATTAAGAATGCAGAATTTTGGAATTTGGGAATTTAAGGAAATTTGATTTGAAATTAGGTCTGGGTGGAGTGGAAAGATTTTGGGGGAATTTAGGAAGGGTGGGAATTTTGGGGTTGGGAGTTTGGGGGAATTTAGGGGAATTTGGGAGGAGTTGGGGAATTTGGCGGAAATTGGGGAGGATTTTGGGAGAATTTTGGGGAGTATTAGGGAATTTTGAAGGAAATTTGGGAGATTTTGGAAGAATTTGGGGTCCGGAGGGGGAGGAATATGGAGAAATTGGGGAGAATTTGGGGTTTTAGGGGAAATTTGGGGGATTGTGGGAGTTTTGAGAGGTTTGAGAATTTAGAGTTGAAGGTCTGGGTGGGAATTTGGGGGAGGTGGAATCGGGGAGATTTGGGGCAGTTGAATTTGTTGGAAATATGGGGGAATTTAGTGGGAAATTTGGGTAGATTTTGGGGGAATTTTGGGGGAATTTGGGAATCCTAGATGGAATTTGGGAGGATTTTGGGATCCTAAAAGGATTTTGGAATTCCTGGCTGGAATTTGGGAATCCCAAAGGACTTTTGGCAATTCCTGGGTCCTTTTTTGGGCTTCCCAGATGGGATTTTGGGGATTTTTGGGGGATTTTTTGGGGACTTTTTTGGGATTTTTTGGGGGGAGTTTTTGGGGATTTTGGGGATTTTTTGGGGATTTTTTGGGGTTTTTGGGGATTTATTTGGAATTTGGGGATTTGGATTTTTGTTTTGGGGGATTTTGGGGATTTTTGGGAATTTGGGATTTTTTGGGGGTTTTTTGGGTTTTTTGGGGATTTTTTGGGGATTTTTTGGGGATTTTTGGGGATTTTTTGGGATTTTTTTTGATTTTTGTTTTGGGGGATTTTGGGGATTTTGGGATTTTTGGGGATTTGGGGATTTTTTTGGGTTTTTTGGGGATTTTTTGGGATTTTTTTGGGGGTTTTTTGGGTATTTTGGGGATTTTTTTTTTTTAATTTTGGGGATTTTGGTTTTTATTATTTTGGGGATTTTTTGGGGATTTTTTGGGATTTTTTGGGGGATTTTTGGGATTCTCAGCCTGTTTCTCCCCCCAGCCCCTGAAGATCCCCCAAAAAAGAGGAAATTGGGCAAAAACCCCGATGTGGACACGAGCTTCCTGCCCGACCGGGAACGGGAGGTGATCGCGGAATTTGGGGAATTTGGGGGATTTTGGGGGATTTTGGGGCATTTTGGGGCATTTTTGGGGTTTGTTGGGGTTTTTTTGGGGTGGATTTGGGTAGTTTTTGGGTGGTTTTGGGGTGTTTTTGGGGTATTTGGGTAGTTTTTGGGGTGTTTTTCTGTATTTTTAGGGTGTTTTGAGGTGGATTTGGGTAGTTTTTGGGTATTTTTTGGGTGTTTTTGGGGTGATTTGGGTAGTTTTTGGGGTGTTTTTGTGTATTTTTGGGGTGGTTTTGGGTTCTTTTGTGGGATTTTTGGGGTTTATTTGGGTGTTTTTGGGGGTGTTTTGAGGTGGTTTTGGGGAATTTTGTAGAATTTTGAGGGATTTGGGGTTTTTTGGGGGTTTTTTTGGGAGGTTTTGAGTATTTTATTGGGGTATTTTTTGGGTGGTTTGGGGTATTTTGGGGTTTTTTGGGGTGATTTTGGGGTGATTTGGGTAGTTTTTGGGTATTTTTGGGGTGAATTGGGTAGTTTTTGGGGTGTTTGTGTATTTTTAGGGTGTTTTGGGGATTGTTTTATGGGATTTTTGGGGTTTTGGGTATTTCTGGTGTTTTGGGGGATTTTTAGGGTGGTTTTTAAGGTGGATTTGGGTAGTTTTTGGGTGTTTTTGGGGTGATTTTGGGGTTATTTGGGTATTTTTGAGGTGTTTTTGTGTATTTTTGGGGTGGTTTTGGGGTTGTTTTGTGGGATTTTTGGGGGTTTTTTGGGTGTTTTTGGGGGTGTTTTGAGGTGGTTTTGGGGAATTTTTAGGGTGGTTTTTAAGGTGGATTTGGGTAGTTTTTGGGTGATTTTTGGGGTGTTTTGGGGGTGATTTGGGTAGTTTTTGGGGTGTTTTTGTGTATTTTTAGGGTGGTTTTGGGGTTGTTTTGTGGAATTTTTTGGGTTTTTTGGGTGTTTTTGGAGGTGTTTTGAGGTGGTTTTGGGGAATTTAGGGTGTTTTGAGGTGGATTTGGGTATTTTTTGGGTATTTTTTGGGTGTTTTTGGGGTGGTTTTGTGTATTTTTAAGGTGTTTTTGGGGTTGTTTTATGGGATTTTTGGGGTTTTGGGTATTTCTGGTGTTTTGGGGGATTTTTAGGGTGGTTTTTAAGGTGGATTTGGGTAGTTTTTGGGTGATTTTTGGGTGTTTTTGGGGTGATTTGGGTAGTTTTTGGGGTTTTTTTGTGTATTTTTGGGGTGTTTTTGGGTTGTTTTATGGGATTTTTGAGGTTTTGGGTATTTTTGGTGTTTTGGGGCTATTTTGGGGGATTTTTAGGGTGTTTTGAGGTGGATTTGGGTATTTTTTGGGTGTTTTTGGGGCTTGTTTTGTGGGATTTTTGGGGTTTTTTTGAGTGTTTTCGGGGGTGTTTTGGGTGGTTTTGGGGAATTTTGAGGGATTTGGGGTTTTTGGGGTTTTTTGGGTGGTTTTGAGTAGTTTTTCAGGTGGTTTTGGGTACTTTTAGGGTATTTTGAGGTGGTTTTGGGGTATTTTTTGGGTAGTTTGGGGTATTTTGGGGTTTTTTTGGGGTGGTTTTGGGTATTTTGGGGTGTTTTGGATATCTTCGGGGTGGTTTGAGTGATTTGATATTTGGTGATTTTGGTGATTGGGTATTTTGGGGTGTTTTTGTGTATTTTTGGGGTGGTTTTGGGGTTGTTTTATGGGATTTTTGGGGTTTTGGGTATTTTTGGTGTTTTGGGGGATTTTTAGGGTGGTTTTTAAGGTGGATTTGGGTAGTTTTTGGGTGTTTTTTGGGTGGTTTTGGGGTGATTTGGGGTGGTTTTGGGGTGTTTTTGGTGTATTTTTGGGGTGGTTTTGGGGTTGTTTTGTGGGATTTTTGGGGTTTTTTTGGGTGTTTTTGGGGGTGTTTTGAGGTGGTTTTGGGGTATTTTGGAGAATTTTGAGGGATTTGGGGTTTTTGGGGGTTTTTTGGGTGGTTTTGAGTAGTTTTTTGGGTGGTTTTGGGTACTTTTAGGGTGTTTCGAGGTGGTTTTGGGTATTTTTTGGGTGGTTTTGGGGTGATTTGGGTAGTTTTTGGGGTGTTTTTATGTATTTTTGGGGGTTGTTTTATGGGATTTTTGGTGTTTTGGGTATTTTTGGTGTTTTGGGGGATTTTTAGGGTGGTTTTTGAGGTGGATTTGGGTATTTTTTGGGTATTTTTGGGGTGATTTTGGGGTGATTTGGGTAGCTTTTGGGGTGTTTTTGTGTATTTTGGGGTGGTTTTGGGGTTGTTTTGTGGGATTTTTGGGGTTTTTTTGGGTGTTTTTGGAGGTGTTTTGAGGTGGTTTTGGGGAATTTAGGGTGTTTTGAGGTGGATTTGGGTATTTTTTGGGTGTTTTGGGGTGAATTGCGTTGTTTTTGGGGTGTTTTATGTATTTTTAGGGTGTTTTGGGGGTTCTTTTATGGGATTTTTGGGGTTTTGGGTATTTTGGGTGTTTTGGGGGATTTTTAGGGTGGTTTTTAAGGTGGATTTGGGTATTTTTTGGGTATTTTTTGGGTGGTTTTGGGGTGATTTGGGGTGGTTTTGGGGTGTTTTTGTGTATTTTTAGGGTGTTTTTGGGGTTGTTTTGTGGGATTTTTGGGGTTTTTTGGGTGTTTTTGGGGGTGTTTTGGGGAATTTTGGGGCATTTTGAGGGATTTGGGTGTTTTGGGGGTTTTTTTGAGGTGGTTTTGAGTAGTTTTTCAGGTGTTTTTTTGTATTTTTAGGGTATTTTGAGGTGTTTTGGGGTATTTTTTGGGGTGTTTTGGATATTTTTGGGGTGGTTTTGAGGTGGATTTGGGTAATTTTTGGGGTTGTTTTGTGGTATTTTTGGGGTTTTTGGGGCTATTTAGGGGGATTTTTAGGGTGTTTTGAGGTTGTTTTGGGGTATTTTTTGGGGTGTTTTGGATACTTTTGGGGTGGTTTTGGGTTGAATTTTGGTGCTTTTGGGGTCTTTTGGGGTTTGGGGTGTTTTGGGTATTTTTGGGGTGTTTGGGGGTATTTTTTGGGTTGGTTTTGGGCTATTTTGGGGTTATTTTCCGGTGGTTTTGGGGTAACTTTGGAGCTATTTTTGGGTGGTTTTGGGGGTAATTTGGGTTTAAGATATTTTGGGTTATTTTGGTCTATTTTTGGGTGGGTTTTGGGTTATTTTGGGATATTTTTGGGGTTATTTTGGGCCATTTTTGGGGTGTTTTCCAGGATTTTTTTTGGCCATTTTTGGGTTGGTTTTTGGGTATTTTTCGGCTATTTTTGGGCTATTTTTGGGATATTTTTGGGCTATTTTTGGGCCATTTTTGGATTGGTTTCTGGGTATTTTTGGGTTGGTTTTTGGGTATTTTTGGGTTGGTTTTTGGGTATTTTTGGGTTGGTTTTTGGGCTATTTTTTGGGCTATTTTTTGGCTATTTTTGGGTTGGTTTGTGGGTATTTTTGGGGTGATTTTTGGGGTGTTTTTGGGTGTTTTTTGGCCCTCAGGAGGAGGAGAATCGACTCCGCGAGGAGCTCAGGCAGGAATGGGAAGCCAAACAGGAGAAGATCAAAAGTGAGGAGAATTTGGGAATTTTGGGGAGATTTTGGGGGAATTTTGGGAGGTTTTGGGGCATCTGGAGGGGATTTTGGGGCTTCTGGGTGATTTTGGAGGTTTTTTTGGGTCACTTTTGGGCTCCCTGGCTCCATTTTGGGGATTTTTTGGGGTCATTTTGGGGTTTCTGAGTCCATTTTTGGGATGTTTTTGGGTCACTTTTGGGACTCTTGGGGAGATTTTTGGGGCTTTTGCTTCACTTTTGGGGTCCCTGGGTTGATTTTTAGGGATTTGGGGTCATTTTTGGGGCTCCTGGGATCATTTTTTTGGGGTCTTGGCTCAGTTTTTGGGCTGTTTTGGGGTAATTTTGGAGCTCCTGGGGTCATTCTGGGGATTCCTGGGTGATTTTTGGGATGTTTTGGGGTCATTTTGGGGATCTTGATGAGATTTTTGGGGGTCCTTGGGTCATTTTTGGGGTCCCTGGATGAATTTTTGGGCTGTTTTGGGTAAATTTTGGTCTCCTGGGATCATTTTTGGGTGTCTGGCTCCATTTTTGGGATGTTTTGGGGTCACTTTTGGGTGGTTTGGCTCAGTTTTTGGGGTTCCTGGATGAATTTTTGGGACATTCTGGGTAATTTTGGGGTTCCTGGGTCACTTTTGGGGATCCCTGGGATTATTTTGGGCATTCCTGGCTCAATTTTTGGGCTGTTTTGGGGTCATTTTGGGTTGTTTTGCTCAGTTTTTGGGGTCCCTGGGGAGTTTTGGGGCTCCTGGGATCATTTTTTGGTGTCCCAATTCAATTTTTGGGTTAATTTTGGGGTGATTTTGGAGTTCCTGACTCAGCTTTTGGGCTGTTTTGGGGTCATTTTGGGGCTCCTGGGATCATTTCTGGGACATTTCGGGTCATTTTAGGGTTTCTGGGTTATTTTTGGTGTCCCAGCTCAGTTTTTGGGATATTTTGGGTTAATTTTGGGTTCCTGGCTCAGTTTTTGGGTTGTTTTGGGGTCATTTTGGGACTCCTAAGATCGTTTTTGGTGTCCCAGCTCAGTTTTTGGGATATTTTGGGTTAATTTTGGTGTCACAATTCAATTTTTGGGATATTTTGGGTTAATTTTGGGTTCCTAACTCAGCTTTTGGGCTAATTTGGGGGTATTTTGGCTCAGTTTTTGGGGTCCCTGGGGAATTTTGGGGCTCCTGGGATCATTTTTGGGATGTTTCGGGTCATTTTGGGGTTTCTGGGTTATTTTTGGAGTCCCAGCTCAGTTTTTGGGCTGTTTTGGGTTAATTTTGGGTTCCTGACTCAATTTTTGGGCTAATTTTGGGGTATTTTGGCTCAGGTTTTGGGTTCCCTGGGGAATTTGGGGCTCCTGGGATCATTTTTTGGTGTCCCAATTCCATTTTTGGGTTAATTTTGGGGTGATTTTGGGTTCCTGACTCCCCAAATTTCCCCAGATGAGGAGATTGAAATCACCTTCAGCTACTGGGATGGCTCTGGGCACAGGAGAACTGTCAAGGTCAGAGTTTTTGGGGAATTTTGGGGAATTTTTGGGAATTTTTGGGAATTTGGAGGGAATCTGAGGGGAATTGGGGGGAATTTTGGGGGATTTCAGGGGAATTTGGGGAGGATTTGGAGTTCCCAGTTCAATTTTTGGGGATCCCAGGGCTGATTTTGGGGTTTTTGGGGATCCTGGTTCCATTTTTGGGGATCCCAGGGTCGTTTTTGGGGGTCCTGGAGCCTTTTTTTGGGACTTTTGGGGGTCCTGGTTCCATTTTTTGGGGTCCAGAGAGGAGTTTTGGGGATCCTGACACCGTTTTTGGGAATCCCAGGGGGATTTTTGGAGGTCCAAGTGCCGATTTTGGGGTTTTTGGGGCTCCTGGCTCCATTTTCTGGGGCTCCTGGTTCCATTTTTGGGGGTTTTTTGGGTTTCTGATTCCATTTTTGGGGTCCCTGTGCCATTTTTGGGGGTCTTGGTGCAAAGCTTTGGGGTTTTTTGGGTTCCTGGTGCTGCTTTTGGGGTCCTGGTGCCATTTTTGGGGATCCCAGTGCCAGTTTTGGGGGTCCAAGTGCTTTTTTGGGGGTTCTGGTTCCATTTTTTGGGGTCCCAGCAATATTTTTGGTGTTCCCAATTCTATTTTTGGGGTTCTGAATTCCATTTTTTGCTTCCCAGTCCCATTCTTGGGGTTCCCTGATGCATTTTTTCGGGTTCCAGTTCCATTTTTGGGGTTCCCAGTTCCATTTTCGGGGTCCCCTGATCCATTTTTGGGATTCCTGATAACATTTTGGGGTTTTTTTTGGGTTCCCAGTTCCATTTTTGGGTTTTTTTGGGTTCCCAGTTCCATTCTCAGGGTTCCAAATTCCATTTTTGGGCTCCCAGCACCACTTTTTGGGTTCCCAGTCCCATTTTTGGGGTTCTGAATTCCATTTTTGGGTTCCCAGCTCCATTTTTTGGGTTCCCAGTTCCATTTTTGGGCTCCCTGACCCATTTTTGGGGTTCCCAATCCTATTTTTGGGGTTTTTTTGGGTTCCTGACCCATTTTTTGGTTCCCTCACCCCAATTTTCCCTCCCCAGATGAAGAAAGGCAACACCATGCAGCAATTCCTGCAGAAAGCTCTGGAAATTCTGCGCAAGGATTTCAGTGAACTCCGGTGAGGGAGGGGCTTGGGTGATTTTTGGGGGATTTGGGGGTAATTTGGGGGCATTTTGGGGGATTTTTGGTGTGATTTTGGGGTGATTTTCAGGGATTTGGGGGATTTTCAGGGATTTTGGGGGATTTTTGGGGATTTGGGGTGATTTGGGGGTTTTGGGGGATTTTTGGGGGATTTGGGGGGATTTTTGGGGAATTTGGGGAGATTTTGGGTGGATTTTGGGGATTTTGGGGGATTTTGGGGTGATTTTGGGGGGATTTGGGGGGATTTTTGGGGTAATTTGGGGGGATTTTTGGGGGATTTTTTGGGGATTTTTGGGGGATTTGGGGGATTTTTGGGGTAATTTGGGGGGATTTTGGGGGGATTTGGGAGGATTTTGGGGGATTTTTTGGGGATTTTTGGGGGATTTGGGGGGATTTTTGGGGGATTTTGGGGTGATTTGAGGGGATTTTTTGGGGTCCTGGTTCTGGTTTTGGGGGTCCTGAGGTTGCGTTTGGGACTCCAGGGGTATTTTTGGGACCCCATGGGATATTTGGGGAGTCCTGGAGGGGTTTTTGGGGTTCCCAAATCCATTTTTTGGGGTCCCAATTCCATTTTTGGGTCTCCTGGGGTCGTTTTTGGGGATTCCAAGGGGATTTAGGGGTCCTGCCGTTGTTTTTTTGGCTTCCCAGTGCCATTTTTGGGGATCCTGAGTATATTTTGGGATCCCAGTGGATATTTTTGGGACCCCAGGGGGTATTTTTTGGGGTCCCAGGGCTGTTTTTTGGGGTCTTAAGACCATTTTTGGGGATCCCAGGGGTATTTTGGGGTCCCAATGCTGGTTTTGGGGGTCTCAGTGCCATTTTTGGGGTATTTTTGGAGTAGATTTTGGGGTCCCAGGGGGTATTTTTGGGATCCATGGGAGAATTTTGGGGTCCCCTGGGGTTATTTTTGGGGTCCCAGGGCTGCTTTTTGGGGTCCCCGTGGTATTTTTGGGGATCCCAAGTCCATTTTTGGGGTCCCAGGGAGTATTTTGGGGTCCCCCAGCTGTTTTTTGGGGCTCCAGGTGCCATTTTTTGGGGTAGATTTTGGGGTCCCAAGGGTTATTTTGGGGGTCCTAAGAGGGGTTTTGGGGTTTTTTTGGGGTTCCCAGTGGATTTTTGGGATCCCAAGGGTATTTCTGGGGTTCCCAAGGGAGGTTTCTGGGGTTTTTTTGGGGTCCTAAGGGTATTTTTGGGGTTCCCAGGGTTATTTTTGGGGTTGCCAAGGGGGGTTTTGGGGTTTTTTGGGGTCCCAAGGGTTATTTTGGAGGTCCTGGTTCTGATTTTTGGGATCCCAGTGGATATTTTGGGGTTCCATGGGTAATTTTTGGGGTTCCCAGGGGGGCTTTTGGGGTTTTTTGGGGGCTTTTGGGGTTTTTTTGGGGTCCCAAGGGTTATTTTGGGATCACAGTAGATATTTTGGGGTTCCCAAGGGTATTTTTGGGGTTCCCAAGCAGGGGTTTTGGGGTGTTTTTGGGGTTCTCAAGGGGGTTTTGGGGGATTTTTTGGGATCCCAGTGGATATTTTGGGGTTCCAAGAGTAATTTTTGGGGTTCCCAGGGGGGCTTTTGGGTTTTTTTGGGGGGTTTTTTGGGGTTCCCAAGGCTTATTTTGGGGTCCTGGTTCTGGTTTTTGGGGTCCCAAGGATATTTTGGGATCCCAGTGGATATTTTGGGATCCATGGGGTATTTTTGGGGTTCCCAGGCTTTTTTGGGGGTTTTTTTGGGCTTCCCATAGATTTTTGGGGTCCCAGTGGATATTTTGGGATTCATGGGATGTTTTTGGGGCTCCCAGGCTTTTTTTGGGGTTCTCAAGGGAGGTTTTTGGGATATTTTTGGGGTTCCCAGGGGGTTTTTGGGATATTTTTGGGATTTTTTGGGATATTTTTGGGGTTTTTTGGGATATTTTGGGGGTTTTTGGGATATTTTTGGGGTTTCCTGACCCCATTTCCCTCCCCAGCTCGGCAGGGGTTGAGCAGCTCATGTACATCAAGGAGGATTTGATCATCCCTCATGTGAGAGCAGCCTGAGCCCATCCCCCACCCTATGGGCCCCTCCCCCACCTCATAGCCCCTCCCCCACCCCATGGCCACACCCCCCCACCCATCCCCCACCCTTTTAAGCCCCTCCTCCACTGCGCGGCCCCTCCCCCACCCCAAGACCCTCCTTCAGCCCCTCCCCCACCCATTGGGATCCCCCAGCCCCTTCTGCCCCTCCCCCACTCTCTAGAGCCCCTCCCCCACCCCAGAGCCCCTCCCCCACTGACCCCCTGCCCCTCCCCCACAGCACCACAGCTTCTATGACTTCATCGTCACCAAGGCGCGCGGGAAGAGTGGTGAGTGACGTCATCGTGGGGGCGGGGCTGTGACGTCATCGGGGAAATGAGTGACGTCATCGTGGGCGGGGCTGTGACGTCATCGGGGAATGAGTGATGTCATCATCGGGGCGGACTGTGATGTCATCATTGCTCTGGGTGATGTCATTGTTGGGGGCGGGGCTGTGATGTCATCGGGGCTGTGAGTGACGTCGTGGGGTGGGGAGGAGGCTGTGACGTCATCAGGGATCCAGGTGATGTCATTGGGGGTTGTGACATCATCGCGGCTCTGTGTGATGTCACAGGGGCTGTGACGTCATATTTGGGGGAGGAGCTGTGATGTCATCGGGGCTCTGAGTGACATCAGGTGGCTGTGACGTCATCACGAGTAGGGCTGTGACGTCATCAGGGCTCTGAATGATGTGACACCATAGGGGGTGTGGTGTGTGTGACGTCATCAGTGACGTCATCGATGGCGTCACTCCCCTCCCCAGGCCCGCTGTTCAATTTCGACGTTCACGACGACGTTCGGCTGCTGAGCGACGCCACCGTGGAGAAGGACGAGGTGAGAACCAGTGGGGACCAGTATGGACCAGTATAGACCAGTGTGGACCAGTATGGACCAGTATGGACCAGTATAGACCAGTAGGGACCAGTATGGACCAGTATAGACCAGTATGGACCAGTATAAACCAATATAGACCAGTATGGACCGGTACGGATTGGTACAGACAGGTACAGACCAGTATGGACCAGTGTGGGACAGTATAGACCAGTAGGGACCAGTGTAACCCAGTACAGACCAGTATGGACCGGTATAGACCAGTATAGACCAGTAGGGACCAGTATAGACCAGTAGAGGGCTGAGTGTGACCAGTAGAGACCAGTTTGGGACAGGACAGACCAGTATGGACTGGTGTGGATCAGTGCAGATCAGTACAGACCAGTCTGCACCAGTATGGACCAGTAGAGACCAGTACAGGCAGTGTAACCCAGTGCACACCAGTGCAGGCCAGTACAGGCCAGTATAAACCAATATAAACCAGTATAAACCAGTATAGACCAGTAGAGATCAGTACAGGCAGTGTAACCCAGTGCAGACCAGTGCAGGCCAGTATAAACCAGTATGGAGCAGAACAGACCAACCAGTACAGACCAGTCTAACCCAGTGACCCCAACTGGTGACGTCACTGCTGGGTGATGACGTCACTCTCCAATGACGTCACTCTCGTGGATTACGTCATTTCTGAGTGATGACGTCACCCCACCTCGGGTGATGACGTCACTGCCCTGTCGCTGACGTCACTTTTCTTATGACATCACCCCCATTGATGACATCACCCTGCTGATGACGTCACCCCCATTGATGACATCACCCCGTCTGTGATACCACCTGACCGATGACATCATCCCGTCAATGACCTCACCCTGTCGATGACATCACTGCCATTGATGACGTCACACCCGTCGATGTCACCGCCCCGCCGATGACGTCACCCTTGTTGATGACGTCACTCAATCAATGCCACCCCGCCGATGACGTCACTCCCACCGATGTCATCGCCCTGTCAATGACGTCATCCCATCGATGACATCACCCTGATGATGACGTCACCCTGTCCATGCAAACATCCTGCCCATGACGTCACTCCCGTTGATGACGTCACGCCCCATTGATGACATCACACCCCCGTTGATGACATCACGCCCCCGTCGATGACGTCACGATGACGTCACAGTCTCACGCCGGGAAGGTTGTTCTGCGCAGTTGGTATGAGAAGAACAAACACATCTTCCCTGCCAGCCGCTGGGAGCCTTTCGACCCCGAGAAACGCTGGGACAAGTACACGGTGAGAGACCCAAAACAGCCCAAAGTCAGCCCAAAAAGAGCCCAAAAATATCCCCAAAATATCACCAAAATCATCCCTTCGACCCCGAGAAACGCTGGGACAAGTACACGGTGAGAGGGAGACCCAAAATGGCCCAAAATCAGCCCAAAAATATTCCCAAAATATCATCCAAAATATCACCAAAGTCATCCCTTCAACCCTGAGAAACACCGGGACAAGTACATGGGGAGAGCCCCAAAATATCCCAAAATCAGCCCAAAATATCCCTAAAATCATCCCAAAAATCTCCCCAAAGGAGCATCCAAAATCACCCCAAACTATTGACAAAATATCCACAAAATCATCCCAAAAATCACCATAAAGTGTTCTCCGAAATCATCCCAAAAGAGCCCAAAATAACCCCAAAATATCCCAAAATCATCCCAAAATCGCCCTGGGGGGGTGGGGGAGGAGCCTAGTGATGATTGACAGGAGGGGGTGGAGCCTGGGGATGATTGACAGGAGGGGAGGAGCCTGAGGATGATTGACAGGGGTGGGTGGAGCATGTCAGTGATTGACAGGAGGGGGTGGAGCCTGCCGATGATTGACAGGGGGCTGTGATTACCATGATGTGGGAGGAGCCTGGGGATGATTGACAGGGGATGTGATTAGCATGTGGGAGGAGCTTGAGGATGATTGACAGGGTGTGGGAGGAGCCTACAGAAGATTGCTGGGTGGAGGTTGAGCCTGTAAGTGATTGACAGGAGGGGAGGAGCCTGGGGATGATTGACAGGATGGGGGAGGAGCCTGGGGATGATTGACAGGGTGGCTGTGATTGACAGCATGTGGGAGGAGCCTGGGGATGATTGACAGGGTGTGGGAGGAGCCTGGGGATGATTGACAGGGTGTGGGAGGAGCCTGGGGGTGATTGACAGGGGTTGTGAGTGATTCACATGGTGTGGGAGGAGCTTGTGAGTGATTGACAGGGTGAGGGGGAGGAGCCTGTAGGTGATTGACAGCGGTGGGTGGAGCCTGTGGATGATTGACAGGAAGTGGGCGGAGCCTCCCTCACCCTCTCCCCTCCCCCTGCAGATCCGCTGAGGCTGAAGATCCCAAAACCCCCCCCAGGGTGGGGGAGGGGCTGCGCCCTCCCCTCCCCCACCCACCCTTTTTAACCCTTAATAAACCAAATCCGCCCAAATGGAGGTGGGGGCGGGGCTTTATTGGAGGGGCGGGGCTTGGGGTGGGGGAGGGGCTTCACGGTTGGGGGCGGGGCTGTGGGGGGGTGGGGGAGGGGCCGGCTCGCCCCTCCCCCCCGAAGCTCTCGATGGTCTCCAACACCAAACCCAGGAGCTGCAGGAAGCTGGAGAGCGCGGCGCGGAGAGCCTTGGCCTGCGGGGCTTCCCAGCGCCTGCCGCAGGGGCGGGGCGGGGTCAGCCATAGCCCCGCCCCCTCCCAGTGCTCCCAGTCCGTCCCAGTTCCCCCAAGCCTCTCCCATACTGAGCTCTGCATGGAGACCCTGAGAGCCCCACGGGGTTTCCCAGCGCCTGCAGCAGGGGCAGTGCGGGGTCAGGGATAGCCCCGCCCCCTCCCAGTTCATCCCAGTCCATCCCAGTTTGTCCCACTCCATCCCAGTGCTCCCAGTTTGCCCCAGTCCATCCCAGTTCCCCACCCCCATAATGAGCCCCTGAGCTCCCACGGGGTTTCCCAGCGCCTGCAGCAGGGGCAGGGCGGGGTCAGCCATAGCCCCGCCCCCTCCCAGTCTGTCCCAGTCCATCCCAGTTCCCCTAACCCTCCTCCATACTGACCACGCCCCTCCCACCCCAGTCCATCCCAGTCTCTCCCAGTTCTCCCACACCAGTAACTCTCCCAGTCCCTCCCAGTATAAACCAGTTCCCTCCCAGTTCCCTCCCAGTACAAACCAGTTTCCTTTTCTCCCCAAAATCCCAATTGTTCACACTAAAACCACCACGAGTTTCCCTCCCAGTCCATCCCAATATAAACCAGTACAACCCAGTATAAACCAGTCCATCCCAGTCCCTCCCAGTTCACTCCCAGTCCATCCCAGTCCCTCCCAGTCCGTCCCAGTTCTCCCAGTTCAGTCACACCAGTAACTCTCCCAGTTCATCCCAATCCATCCCAGTCCCTCCCAGTTCACCCTCCCTCCCAGTCCCTCCCAATACAAACCAGTCCCTCCCAGTTCCCTCCCAGTTCATTCCCAGTCCATCCCAGTTCACTCCCAGTCCATCCAAGTTCTCCCAGTTCAGTCACACCAGTAACATTCCCAGTCCCTCCCAGTCCATCCCAATATAACCAGTTCCCTCCCAGTCCCATCCCAGTTCCCTCCCATTTCATTCCCAGTACATCCCAGTCTATCCCAGTAAGCTCTCCCAGTCCCTCCCAGTCCATCCCAGTCTGTCCCAGTTCATCTCAGTCCATCCCAGTTCCTCCCAGTCCACTTCCAGTACATCCTAGTCTATCCCAGTTCCCTCCCAATCTATTCCAGTTCATCCCAGTCTCTCCCAGTATATCCCAGTTCATTCCCAATCTCCTCCCAATCCATTCCCAGTCTCTCCCATTCCCATCCCAGTTCCCTCCCAGTTCATTCCCATTCCATTCCCAGTCCATTCCCAGTTCCCTCCCAGTATATCCCAGTCCCATCCCAGTCCCTCCCAGTATAAACCAGTCCATCCCAGTTCATTCCCAATGCATTCCCAGTCCCTCCCAGTACATCCTAATCTATCCCAGTCTGTCCCAATCTATTCCAGTTCACTCCCAGTTCCCTCCCAGTATAAACCAGTTCCCTCCCAGTCTCTCCCAGCCCATTCCCAGTCCCTCCCAATCTCCTCCCAGTATAAACCAGTCCATCCCAGTTCATTCCAAATCCATTCCCAGTTCCCTCCCAGTTCATCCCAGTCCGTCCAATCCATCCCAATCCATCCCAGTCCATCCCAGTATAAACCAGTCCCTCCTATTCTGATCCCAGTTCCCTCCCAGTCCCTCCCAGTATAAACCAGTCCCTCCCAGTTCATTCCCAGTCCATCCCAGTCCCTCCCAGTTCATTCCCAGTCCCTCCCAGTCGCTCCCAGTTTGTTCCCAGTCTCTCCCAGTCCATTCCCAGTCGCTCCCAGTCCCTCCCAGTTCATTCCCAGTCCCTCCCAGTCGCTCCCAGTCGCTCCCAGTTTGTTCCCAGTCGTTCCCAGTCGCTCCCAGTCGCTCCCAGTTTCCCACTCACACCACCAGTCTCTCTGCTCTCCGCTCTGCCCGCGCGGTGGGGGAGGGGCGCTGTCCGGGGTGGGGGAGGGGCGCCGCCAGATCCGGTTCCAAAGCCGCCAGAGCGACCTGAGCCAGGCGGGGGGAGGGGAGGGGGAGGAGCAGCGAGCGGGGGAGGGGCTAAGGAGAACCTTCTGGAAAAATGATCCCGAAATTCCCGAAAAATTATCCTGAAATTCCCAAAAAATTGTCCAGAAATTCCCAAAAAACAGCGAGAAGTTTGGAGAAAAATTGCCCTGAAATTGCTCCAAAAATTATCCCGAAATTTAAAAAAATTATCCTGAAATTAAAAAAAAAAATTATCCTGAAATGAAAAAAAAATTATCCTGAAATTAAAAATAATTATCCTGAAATTCCTAAAACAATTATCCCGAAATTCTCAAAAATTATCCCAAAATTAAAAAAAAAATTATCCCTTCCCAAAACCAGCGAGAAGTTTGGAGAAAAATTGCCCTGAAATTGCTAAAAAAATTATCCCGAAATTAAAAAAAAATTATCCTGAAATTTAAAAAAAAATCCCGAAATTTAAAAAACAATTATCCGGAAATTGCTCCAAAAATTATCCTGAAATTAAAAAAAAATTATCCTGAAATTCCCAAAAATCCGCGAGGAATTTGGAAAAAAAATTAGCCTCGAAATTCCAAAAAATTATCCCGAAATTCCCCCAAAAAACAGCGAGGAATTCGGAGAAAAATAACCCTAAAATTGCCCGAAAAAGTTATCCCGAAATTAAAAAAAAAAATTATCCCGAAATTCCCAAAAAAAATCGGAAAGAATTTCCAAAAAATCGGAAAGAATTTGGAGAAAAATTGCCCTGAAATCTCCTAAAAGTAACTCCGAAATTCCCCAAAAACGAAAATCCAGAAGTTCCCAAAAAATCGGAAAGAATTCCCAAGAAATCGCTCGGAATTCCCAAAAAACTGAGTGGAATTCGGAGGAAAATTGCCCAGAAATTGCCCCAAAAATTATCCCGAAATTCCAAAAAAAATTATCCCGAAATTCCCCAAAAATTATCCCGAAATTCCCCAAAAACCGCGAGGAATTTGGAGAAAAATAACCCAGAAATTACCCCAAAAAATAGCTCAGAAATTGCTCCAAAATGGTCCCGAAATTCCCAAAAAATCGGAAAGAATTCCCAAAAAATCCGTGTGGAATTGGGAAAGAAATCGCCCCGAAATTCCCCCTAAAAATAACCCGAAAATCCCAAAAAATCGGAAAGAATTCCCAAAAAATTCCAGCAGAATTCGGAGAAAAAATGCTTTGAAATTCCCAAAACCCGAAAAATCCCGAAATTCCCCCAAAATCGGAAAGAATTCCCAAAAAAACGCGCGAAAATCCCAAAAAATCGAGCGGAATTTGGGAAAAAAACAACCTTGAAATTGCCGAAAAAATATCCCGAAATTCCCAAAAAATCGGAAAGAATTAAAAAAAAAAACAAATCCGCGAGGAATTTGGGAGAAAAAAAGCTCCGAAATTCCCCAAAAATCATCCCGAAATTCTCCTCGCAAAAAATTCCCAGAAAATAACCCAAAATTCCCGAAAAATATCCGGAAAATCGAAAAAATAAATCCCAAAAAAATCTCCTCCGAAATTTGAAAAAAACCCCAAAAACCAAAAAACAAAAAAACACAAAGTAACCCTGAAATTCCAAAAAAACGTAATAACCAAAAAATTCCCCCAAAAACCCCCAAATTTAAAAAAAAATCCCGAAATTCCAAAAAAAAATCCCGAAATTCCAAAATAAAAAATCCCGAAATTCCCAAATTTTCCCCGAAATTCAAACCGACAGCCCCGAAATTCCATCCAAACAGCCCCGAAATCCCCCAAAATCTCCCCAAAATCCATCCGCGGGGATCGAGGAAGGACTCGAGGAGCGAAATTCCCAAAAAACATCCCAAAATTCCCCAAAATCCGCACGGAATTCCCCAAAAAAATCCCGAAATCCCCAAAAATTCACCCGAATTTCCCCCCAAAACCCACCCAGGAGCCCCAAAATCCCCTCCGCCGCACTAACGAGGATCGAGGGGAAGATCGAGAAGCGAAATTCCCACAAAACATCCCAAAATTCCAAAAAAAATCCCAAAATTCCCAAAATTCCCAAATCCCCTCAGCCGAGGATACAGCTGAAGCATCTCCGTGGGCGCCGCCATCTTGCCGGAACAAGCCCCGCCCACTTCCGGCGTCAGGCGCCGCTCTAGGCCTCATCTCTATGGTAACGCCGAAGCCTCTCTAGGCCTGTGTCTCTATGGTAACGGCGGCGCTCCGCTCTCGTCTCGATGGTAGCGCGGGAGGCGCTCTGGCCCTGAGTCCTCCAGGCTCGCTGATCTCGGGGGTCTCGCTGCTTCCCGCTGCTTCCGGGAGGAATTTTTGGGGTTTTTTGGGGTTTTTGGGGTTTTTTTGGGGTTTTTTTTGGGGTCTCGGGGGTGCCAAAGCCGCCATGCTGCTGACGGTGAAAGCTTTGCAAGGCCGCGAGTGCAGCCTGCAGGTAAAGAGGGGATTTGGGGGATTTTGGGGGATTTCTGTGGGGATTTTGGGGGAATTTTGGGGAAATTTGGGGAAATTTGGGGTCATTTTGGGAATTTGGGGTCCAGGAGGGTTTCGGGGTTCATTTTTGGGGTTTTTTGGGGTCTCAGAGCTCCTCTGGGGTGAATTTTGGTGATCCCGGGATGGATTTTGAGTGAATTTTAAGTGAATTTTGAGGATTTCTTTGGAGATTCTTTGGGGTAATTTTCGGATAATTTTAGGTTAAATTTGGGATTTTCCCCCTCGAGGGTTTTTGGGGTGCATTTTGGGGGTTTTTTGGAGTCTCAGAGCTCCTCTGGGGTGAATTTTGGTGATCCTGGGATGGATTTTGAGTGAATTTTGGGTGAATTTTGAATTAATTTTCTGCTATTTCTTTGGGGATTTTTGGGGTAATTTTAGGTTGAATTTGGGATTTTCCCCCGGGGGTTTTTGGGGGTTTTTTTGGGGTTTTTTGGGGTTTCAGAGCTCCTCGGGACACCCCTGGGGTGAATTTTGGGTGAATTTTGTGTGGATTGTGAGTGAATTTTGAGTGAGTTTTGAGGACTTTTTTTGGAGGAATTTTAGGGATTTTTGGGGTAATTTTGGGTTAAATTTGGGATTTCCCCCCGGGGGTTTTTGAGGTGCATTTTGGGGGTTTTTTTGGGGTCTCAGAGCTCCTCTGGGGTGAATTTTGGGGTTCCCGGGGTGCATTTTGGGTGAATTTTGAATTCATTTTCTGCTATTTCTTTGGGGATTTTTGGGGTAATTTTAGGTTAAATTTGGGATTTTCCCCCCGGGGGTTTTTGGGGTACATTTTGGGGGTTTTTTGGGGTCTCAGAGCCCCCCGGGCCACCCCCAGGTGTCCCCAGACGAGCTGGTTGGCGACCTGAAGGCTCAGGTGGCTGAGAGGCTGCAGGTGCCAGTGGAGCAGCAGAGACTCCTCTACAGGGGGAAGGCGCTGGCAGGTGAGGATTTGGGATTTTTGGGGATTTTTGGGGATTTTTTGGGGATTTTGGGGATTTTTTGGGATTTTTGGGGATTTTTTGGGGATTTTTTGGGATTTTTGAGGATTTTTGGGGATTTTTTGAGGATTTTTTGGGGATTTTTGGGGATTTTTTGGGGATTTTTTTTAGATTTTTTGGGATTTTTTGGGGATTTTTTCTGATTTTTTTTTCCTGATTTTTGGAGGAATTTTTCGGGATTTTTGGGGGAATTTTTCGGGATTTTTGAGAGATTTTTTGGGGATTTTTTGGGGATTTTTTGGGATTTTTTGTGGATTTTTGGGGGATTTTTGGTGAATTTTTGGATTTTGTTGTGATTTTGAGGGATTTTGGGGGATTTTGAGAATTTTTAGGATTTGGGGGAAATTTGGGAAATTTTTTGGGGTATTTTGGGGGAATTTTGGGATTTTTGGGGATTTTTGTGGTGTTTTGAGGAATTTTGGGGAATTTTTGGGGTATTTTTGGGGTATTTGGGGGTTTTGGGGGAAATTTGGGATTTGGGGAAATTTGGGAAATTTTTGGGGAGATTTTTGGGATTTTTTGGTGGATTTTTGTGGTGGTTTTGAGGAATTTTGGGGATTTTGGGGATTTGGGGATTTTGGGGTTTGGGGAAATTTGAGAAAATTTTTGGGGATTTGGGTTGAGTTTTGTGGAATTTGGGGATTTTTGTGGTGATTTTGAGGAATTTTGGGGGAATTTGAGGAATTTTTAATGATTTGGGGAGAATTTTGTGGATTTGGGGGAAATTTGGGAAAAAATTGGGATTTGTGAAATTTGGGAAATTTTTGGGGAATTTTGGGGGAATTTTGGGATTTTTTGGGATTTTTGTGGTGGTTTTGAGGAATTTTGGGGAATTTTTGGGGAATTTTTGGGGGATTTTGGGGGTTTGGGGGAAATTTGATTTGGGGAAATTTGGGAAATTTTGGGGAATTTTCTGGGATTTTTGGGGGATTTTTGGAGGTTTTGAGGGATTTTTGGGGGATTTTTTGGATTTTTTTTTTTAATTTTGGGGGATTTTTTGGGATTTTTTTGGGGATTTGAGGAATTTGGGGGAATTTTGGGGGAATTTTGGGAGGGAAATTTGGGGGATTTTGGGGGTTTGGGGGAAATTTGAGAAAATTTTTTGGGGATCTGGGGAGAGTTTGGGGGATTTCAGGGGAGTTTTGAGGGGATTTAGGGGGAATTTTCGGATCTTTTTAGGGATTTTTATGATGATTTTGAGGAATTTGGGGGAATTTTTTTTGAAATTTGGGAAAAATGTTGGGGATTTGTGGGAATTTTGGGATTTTGGGGGGATTTTTGTGGTGATTTTGAGGAATTTTGGGGGAATTTCAGGCGATTTTGGAGGGATTTGTGGGGATTTTGGGGGAATTTGGGGAGATTTTGGGGGATTGGGAAGTTCCAATTTTGGGCTCCAAATTTCGGGTAAATTTTCCCAATTTCAATCCCCGATTTTTGGTGGAATTTCCCCAATTTTGGGCCCCAAATTTCAAGGGATTTTTTCCCAAATTTCTCATGAATTTCCTCAATTTCAAACCCCAAATTCCAGTGAATTTCCCCAAATTTTTGGGGAAATTTCCTCAATTTTTGGCTCCAATTTTCAGCTAAATTTCCCCAACTTCGATATTGACATTTCGTGGGATTTTTCCCAAATTCCAGATAAATTCCCCCAATTTCTGACCCCAAATTTCCCCAAATTTCCCTAACTTTACTCCCCAAATTTGGGATAAATTTCCCCAATTTCTAAGTTGAAATTTTGGATAAATTTCCCCAATTTTTGGGCTCCGAATTCCCAGGATTTTTCCAAATTTCAGAGGCATTTTCCCCAATTTCTGAGTCCAAATTTTGGGTAAATTTGCTCAGTTTTGAACCTCAAATTTCAGGCGAATTTTCCCAATTTCCTGGGAATTTCCCCAAATTCCAACTCCAAATTTTGGATAAATTTTCCCAATTTCAGGGGAATTCTCCCAATTTCAAGCTCCAAATTTCAATTGAATTTCCCAATTTTTGGCTCCAAATTTCAAGGGAATTTTCCCAATTTCAGGCTTGATTTTCGTGGGAATTTTCTGCAATTTCTTACTCCAAATTTGGGGTAAATTCCCTCAATTTCAGGTTCCAAATTCTGGATAAATTTCCCCAATTTTTGGCTCCAAATTCCAAGGGAGTTTTCCCAACTTTTGCACGAATTTCCCGAATTTCTTCCCTCCAAATTCCAGGTAAATTTCCCCAAATTTGGATGAATTTCCCCAATTTTTTGCTCCAAATTTTGGGGAAATTTCCTCAATTTTTTGCTCCAAATTTTGAGTAAATTTCCTCAATTTCAGGGTTGACATTTTGGGTGATTTTTCCCAAATTTTGGGGAAATTTCCCCAATTTCTGAGACATTTTCCCAAATTTGTGGCTCCAAATTTCAGGGGAATTTTCCCAAATTTCTCATGAATTTCCCCAACTTTTTGCTCCAAATTTTGGGGAAATTTCCCCAATTTCAGGATTTAAATTCCGAGTGAATTCCCCCAATTTTGAGGTAGAAATTTTGGGTAAATTCCCCAATTTCAGACCCAAATTTTTGGGCGAATTTTCCCAATTTCAATCCCCAAATTTTGGGTAAATTTCCCCAACTTTAGAGGCATTTTCCCAAATTTCTGCCTCCAAATTGCAGGTGAATTTCCCCAATTTCGGGGCTTAAATTTCAGGGGAATTTTTCCAATTCTGGCTAAATTTCCCCAATTTTTGGCTCCAAATTTGGTGACAATTTCCCCAAATTTCACCTGAATTTCCCCCATTTCTGTCTCCAAATTTCAGGTAAATTTTCTCCATTTCAGGCTCCAAATTTCGAGGGAATTCTCCCAAATTTTGCAGGAATTTTCCCAAATTTCACGGGAATTTCCCCAACTTCTTGCTCCAAATTTAATGGGAATTTCCCCAATTTTGGTCCCCAAATTTCAGGGATATTTCCCCAGTTTCTGAGTCCAAATTTCAGGAGAATTTTCCTCAAATTTTGGGTAAATTTCCCCAACTTTGGTGTTGACATTTCGTGGGATTTTTCCCAAATTTCTCGTGAATTTCCCCAAATTTCGGATAAATTTCCCCATTTTCAAAGTTTAAATTTTGGGTAAATTTCCCTAACTTCAGTCCCCAAATTTGGGATCAATTTCCCCAATTCCAAAATTTAAATTTCCCAAATTTCCAAACCCAAATCCCCCAAAATCCCCAAAAAATCCCAAATTTCCCCCAAAATCCCAAAAATCCCCAAAAATTCCTAAATTTCCCAAAAAAATCCCAAACTTTCCCCAAATTCCCCCAAATTTCCCCCAAAAAATCCCAAATTTCCCCCAAAATCCTTCCTAAAAAATCCCAAAATTCCTCCAAATTCCTCCCCAAACTCCCAATTTTCCCCACAAAATCCCCCAAATTTCTCCAAAAAATCCCAAATTTCCCCAAAACCTCCCCAAATATCCCAAAATTCCCACAAATCCCCAAAATCTCCCAAAAAATCCCAAAATTCTCCCCAAAAAACCCAAACCCTCAAAAAATCCCAAATTTCCCCCAAAAACCCCAAGTACCCCAAATCCTCAAAATCTATAAATCCCCCAAAACCCAAATTTCCACCCATAAAACCCCAAACACTCCCAAAAACCCCCAAATTCCCCCAAATTTCCCCAAATTTCCCAAATCCTCCCATTTAAACCCCAAAACTCCACCAAATTTCCCCCAAAATCCCCAAATTTCCCCAAAAACCCCAAATTCCCCCAAAAAACCCCAAATTTCCTCCATAAAACCCCAAATTTCCCTCCCAAAACCCCCAAAATCCCCCAAATTTTCCCAAATCCCCCAAAAACCCCAAATATCCCCCAAATTTCCAAACCCCAAATTCCCCCCAAAATCCCAAATTTCCTCCCATAAAACCCCAAACCTCCCAAAAACCCCCAAATTCCCCCAAATCTCCCCAAATTTTCCCAAATCCCCATAAACCCCAAATCTCCCCCAAATCCCCAAAAACCCCAAATCCCTTTTAAACCCCAAATTCCCCCAAAAAACCCCAAATTTCCTCCTTAAACCCCAAAAATCCCAATTTTCCCCCAAAATACCCAAAAAACCCCAAATTTCCCAAATTCCAGACGAGCGCCGCCTATCGGATTACTCCATCTCTCCCTCCTCTCGCCTCAACCTGGTGCCGAAGCCGGGTGGGGGAGGGGCGCGGGGCGGGGGGGGAGGGGCAGAGCTCGCCCCTCCCCCCCCGGATTTCGGGGATCCCCAAATGCCCCAAAAAGGGGTTTTTGGGCCTTTGCTGGCCAAAGTTTTGGGGAAACATTTCGGGAGCCACGAGGGAGCCAAGGTGATGCAGCAGCTGCACAAGGTGGGATTGTTTGGGGATTGGGGTTTTGATTTGGGGATTTTGGGAGATTTGGGGTTTGGAGGAATTTAGGGGTTTTGG
The DNA here is from genome assembly GCF_008360975.1 of Lichenostomus cassidix. NCBI lineage: Eukaryota > Metazoa > Chordata > Aves > Passeriformes > Meliphagidae > Lichenostomus > Lichenostomus cassidix. Next base: position 25,683 of record NW_028147996.1, on the reverse strand, counting down.
GAGTTTTGGGGGAAATTTAGGGGTTTTTGAGGGAAATTTGGGGGTTTTGGAGGAAAAATTGGGTTTTGGGGAATATTGGATTTTTTGGGGATGGGATTTTGGGGGATTTGGGGGATTGGGGGGAGATATGGGTTTGAAGTTTTGGGGTTTTGGGGATTTGGGATTTTGGGGGAATTTGGGATTTTTTGGGGGATTTTGGGGGAAATTTGGATTTTGAAATCTGGCAATTTTGGGATTTTGGGAAAATTTGGGAGTTTTGGAGGATTTGGAAATTTTGGGGAAATTTTGGGGAATTTTTGGGAATTTTGGAAAAATTTTGGGAAATTTTGGGGAAATTTTGGGGAAATTTTAGGGAAATTTTTTTTGCAATTTTGAGGAAATTTGGGGAAAATTTGGGATTTTTTTGGGACATTTGGGGGAATTTTGGGGAATTTTGGGAAATTTTTGGGGAAATTTGGGATTTTCGGGAGTCTTTGGGGGGATTTAAAGGGATTTTGGGAGAAAATTTGGGATCTTCTGGAAAAATTGGGGTTTTGGGGAATTTCAGAGAAATTTGGGATTTTTGGGGATATTTGGGATTTTGGGGGATTTTGGGGTGAATATTGGGGGAAATTTGGGGGAAATTTAGGGGAAATTTGGGATTTTTGGGGGGAATTTGGGGAAAATTTGGGGGGATTTTGGGTGATTTGAGGGGATTTTAGAGGAATTTGGGGTGATTTGGGTGGATTTTCGGGGGTTTTGGGGCTCTTTGGGGTGTTTTTGGGGTGTTTTTTGGGGGATTTCAAGGTTTTTCAGGATCACTCGAATTTGGGGATTCTGAGACTAAAATTGGGGATTTTTGGCATTAAAATTTTGGGATTTTTGGATTCAAATTTTGGGATTTTTAGTGTTAAAATTTTGGTGTTAAAATTTTGGTATGTCGAGGATGAAATTTTGGGATTTTTGGGGCTAAAACTGGGGTTTCAGGGCTGAAATTTTCGCTTTTTGGGGTTGAAATTTTGGGCTTTTTGGGTTGAAATTTTGGGTTAAAATTCTGGGCTTTTGGGGGCTAAAATTTTGGGATTTTGGGTTGAAATGTTGGGATTTTGAGGTTCAATTTTTGGGATTTTTGGGTTGAAATTTTGGGATTTTTTGGTGTTAAAATTCTGGGCTTTTTGGGGCTAAAATTTTGGGATTTCTGGGTTGAAATTTTGGGATTTTTGGGGTTCAAATTTTGGGATTTTGGGGTTCAAATTTTGGGGTTCAAATTTTGGGATTTTTGGGCTGAAATTTTGAGATTTTTTTTTTAAATTTTGGGATTTGGGGGTTAAAATTTTGGAATTTTTGTGTTGAAATTTTAGGATTTTTGGGTTAAAATTTTAGGTTTCTTGGGGTTGAAATTTGGGATTTTTGGGGCTAAAATTTTGGTAATTTTTGGGTTCAAATTTTGGGATTTTTGGGTTCAAATTTTGGGATTTTGGGGGTTAAAATTTTGGGATTTTTTGGGTTAAAATTTTGGGATATCTGGGGGTTGAAATTTGGGGTTTTGGGGTTAAAATTTTGTATTTTTGGGGTTCAAATTTTGGGATTTTTTGGGTTCAAACTTCGGGATTTTTGGGGTTGAAATTTTGGGATTTTTGGGTTGAAATTTTGGGATTTTTGCATTAAAATTTTGGGATTTTTGGGTTCAAATTTTGGGGGTTTTGGGTTGAAATTTTGGGATTTTGGGGGTTCAAATTTTGGCTTTTTGGGGCTAAAATTTTGGGATTTCTGGGTTGAAATTTTAGGATTTTTGGATTCAAATTTTAGGATTTTTGTGTTGAAATTTTGGGATTTTTGGGTTCAAATTTTGGGATTTTTGGGGTTCAAATTTTAGGATTTTTGGGTTGAAATTTTGCTATTTCTCCCCCAGGACTACGAGCGAGCTCTCCGCGCTCTCAGCCTGGACGATCTGGAACGTTTAGGGTTAAAAGTGCTGCAGCCCGAGGAGCCTGGCCACGCCCCCGGCCACGCCCCCTCGCTAAGCCACGCCCCTGGCCACGCCCCCTCACTAAGCCCCGCCCCCTCGCCCAGCCCTTAGCAGGACCAGAAACCCAAAATTCTCACAGGAAATGCCAAAATTTTCACTGAAAATCTGAAAATTCCCACTGGAAATCTGATCATTTGTACCAGAGAAACCAAATTTGCCGCCGGAAATCTTGAAATTTCCATCGGGAAACCAAAAATTCCTGCCGGGAATTCAAAATTTCAGCCGGAAATCGAAAAATTCCACCAGAAATCCTAAAATTTGGAGCAGAAATGACAAAATTCTCATCGGAAAACCTGAAAATTCCAACCGGAAATGCCAAAAATTCCCAGCGGAAAACCCAAAATTTTCACTGAAAATTTGAAAATTCCCACCAGAAAGCTGAAAATGTTCACTGGAAATCCAAAAATTCCCACTGGAAAGCTGAAAATTGATACCAGAAAACCCAAAATTCCCACCAGAAATCCAAAAATTTTCACTGGGAATCTGAAAATTCCACAGGAAATCCAAAAATTCCCACCGGAAATCCCAGAATTCGGAAATTCCAAAATTCCCACCAAAAATCTCAAAATTCTCATCGGAAACCCCAAAATTCCAACGAGAAATTCCAAAATTCCACCTGGAAATCTCAAAATTCTCACCAAAAACCCAAAATTCCCACCTGAAATCCAAAAATTCCCTTTTGGAAATCCCAAAATTCTCACTGGAAATCCAAAATTCTCACCAGAAACCCCAAAATTCCCATCAGAAATCCCAAAATTCCCACCTGGAAGCCAAAAATTCTCACCGGAAATCCCAAAATTCTCACTGGAAATTACAAAATTCCCACCAGAAATCGGAAAGCTCCACTTAAAACCCCAAAAATTCCAACTGGGAATCCAAAAATTCCATAGGAAATCCCAAAATTCCCACCGGATAGCCAAAAATTTTCACCAAAAATCCAGAATTCCCACAGGAGATCCCAAAATTCCCACAGGAAACCCCAAAATTCCCCCCAATTTTCCACCCTCAAGGGGCTCTGAACCCTCCTGTTCTGAACTGGGATGAACTGGGGTTACTGGGAGGGAACTGGGAGGGAATTCCCTGCCAACAAAACCCCCAAAAATCCCAAATAAATCCTGATTTCATTTAATTTAAAAATCCCAAATAAATTCTGATTTCATTTAATTTAAAAATCCCAAATAAATCCCAATTTCCAGGGAATTCCCTCCCAAAAAAACCCCCAAAAATCCCCAAAAAACCCCAATTTTCAGGGAATTCCCATAAAAAAGAATTCCTGGCTCCCCAAAAATCCCAAATAAATCCTGATTTAATTTAATTTTAAAATCCCAAATAAATCCTAATTTTCTCTCATTTCCTCCTGTGTTGGTTTGAAAACAAACCAGTGGGAGATCACAAGTCAAGATTGAAATTAAAAATAAGTGAAATAATACAAGGAAAAGCACTGACAAAGTCAGATACAACCTAACACCCTGTTAGGGTGGTGGTAGCAGCCCAACTGAAGTAGTCCAGTTGAAATGGTGATCCTGTGAAGGTCTAGTCTCCAGCTGAAGATCCAGTAGTAGCTCTGGTCCTCTGGGAACCCAGTAGACCGGGCTAGCTCAGGCAGTTCCAAGGCCAGGTTATATCCAGGTGGGAACACCTGGCTCCTCCCTCCTCGGCAGAGCATCTCACAATGGGATGAGATAAGTCCATGAGTCACACGGTGGGTCCCTGATGGCCCATTGCCTGTCATGCGGGGTGGGTCGTTAGCAAGTGATAATAGCTAACGGATGGCTCATTGCCTGTCATCCAGAGTGGGTGATAGCAGCTAACGGCCCACAGCTGGTGGTAATAGAATACTTAACTACATCAATATTGCAACCTAGGACATTATCCACCCCTTATTCTATTACCATCTACACAGTTCTCACTTAAGATAAGGTCTCCTTGTGGGACACAACGGGTTTCTCCATCTGCCTGCATCACCCACCAAGTATAACCAGGTCTTTGGGCAAAAACCACTCCACGGATGGGTTTGCCTTTCCCTGAGGTGGGACTAATCCAAACAGTCTTTCCTAAAAAACCTCTTACGTGTACCACAGGGACTTTATCTCCACCCACTGTGTGCAAAGGTTCGGACTCGGCAGGACCGGCTCGATTGATAGAACCCCTTGTGTTAACCATCCAGGTGGCCTTTGCTAAGTTCAGTTCCCAATTTTTGAAGGTCTCCCCACCAAATGCCTTCAAAGTGGTCTTAAGTAGTCCGTTCCACCATTCAATTTTCCCAGCAGCTGGTGCATGATAGGGGATATGGTATATCCATTCAATTCCATGTTCTCTAGCCCAGGTGCTTAAGAGGCTGTTCTTGAAATGGGTTCCATTGTCAGACTCGATTCTCTCAGGGGTACCATGTCTCCACAGGACTTGCTTTTCCAGACCCAAGATGGTGTTTCGGGCAGTAGCATGAGGCACAGGGTAGGTCTCTAACCATCCCGTGGTTGCTTCTACCATGGTCAACACGTAGCGCTTTCCTTGGCGGGTTTGGGGAAGTGTGATGTAGTCAACTTGCCATGTTTCCCCATACCTATACTTTGACCATTGTCCACCATACCACAGAGGCTTCACCCGCTTGGCCTGTTTGATTGCAGCGCAAGTCTCACAGCTGTGGATGACCTGTGAGATGTTGTCCATGGTCAAGTCTACCCCTCGGTCACGAGCTCACCTGTATGTCGCATCTCTCCCTTGATGACCAGAGGCATCATGGGCCCAACGAGCTAGAAATAATTCTCATTTGTGCTGCCAGTCTAGATCCACTTTCACCTGGGCAGCTCGGCCCACCTGCTCATTGTTACGATGCTCTTCATTAGCCTGACTCTTAGGTACATGCGCATCCACGTGTCGAACTTTCACAGTCAGCTTTTCTGCCCGGGCGGCGATGTCCTGCCAAATCTCAGCGGCCCAGATGGGTTTTCCTCTGCGCTGCCAGTTAGCCTTTCTCCAGCGATCTAACCATCCCCACAGTGCATTGGCTACCATCCAGGAGTCGGTGTAGAGATAGAGCCGTGGCCATTTCTCTCGTTCAGCAATATCCAAAGCCAGCTGGATGGCTTTAAGCTCCGCGACCTGACTCAATCCACCTTGTCCCTCGGTAGCCTGTACAGCTTGTCGTGTGGGGCTCCATACTGCAGCTTTTCATTTTCGATCTGCGCCTACAATTCGGCAGGAACCACTGGTGAAGAGGGCGTAACGTCTTTCACTCTCCGGAAGCTCGTTATACGGGGGTGCTTCCTCGGCACGTGCTACTTGCTCCTCTGCTTCTTCTGAGGATAATTCAAAATTCTCACCTTTAGGCCAGTTTGTGATGATTTCCAGAATCCCAGGGCGATTCGGGTTTCCAATACGGGCGCGCTGTGTGATGAGGGCAATCCATTTGCTCCACGTGGCGTCGGTGGCACGGTGGGTATAGGGAACCTTTCCCTTGAACATCCACCCCAGCACCAGTAGTCTGGGTGTCAGGAGAAGTTGTGCTTCTGTGCCAATCACCTCTGAGGCGGCTTGGACTCCTTCGTAAGCTGCCAAGATTTTTTTCTCAGTGGGAGTGTAGTTGACTTCAGACACTCTGTAACTTCGGCTCCAGAATCCCAGTGGTCGACCTCGGGTCTCGCCAGGCACCTTCTGCCAAAGGCTCCAGGACAGACCATGGCTCCTCGCTGCAGAGTAAAGCACATTCTTTACCTCTGGTCCTGTCCTGACTGGTCCCAGGGCTACCGCATGAGCGATCTCCTGTTTGATCTGGGTGAAGGCTTGCTGCTGTTCAGGGCCCCAGTGGAAATCATTCTTCTTGCGGGTTATGAGGTAGAGAGGACTCACGATCTGGCTGTACTCAGGGATGTGCATTCTCCAAAAGCCTGTGGTGCCTAGGAAAGCTTGCGTCTCCTTCTTGTTGGTTGGTGGAGACATTGCGATGATCTTATTGATGACCTCAGAAGGAATCTGACGCCGTCCGTCTTGCCACTTCACTCTTAGGAACTGGATCTCTCGGGCAGGTCCCTTGACTTTGCTCCTCTTGATGGCGAAACCAGCTTCCAGGAGAATTCTGATGATTTTCTCTCCTTTCCCAAATACTTCCGTTGCTGTGTCTCCCCACACAATGATGTCATCAATATACTGCAGATGTTCTGGAGCCTCACCCTTTTCCAGTACAGGCTGGATCAGTCCATAGCAGATAGTGGGACTGTGCTTCCGCCCCTAGGGCAGTCGGTTCCATGTGTACTGCACACCTCTCCAGGTGAAAGCAAACTGAGGCCTGCACTCTGCTGCCAGAGGAATGGAGAAAAAGGCATTGGCAATAGCGATGGTTGCATATCACTTTGCTGCCTTGGATTCCAGCTCATACTGAAGTTCCAGTATGTCCGGTACAGCAGCACTCAGTGGTGGTGTGACTTCATTCAGGCCACGGTAATCCACCGTCAGTCTCCATTCTTCACTGGACTTACGCACCGGCCATATAGGGCTGTTAGAGGGTGAGTGAGCCTTGCTGACCACCCCTTGGCTCTCCAGTTCTCAAATCATCTTATGGATGGGGGCCACAGAGTCTCTGTCAGTGCGGTATTGCCGGCCGTGCACTGTTGCTGTAGCGATTGGTACCCGCTGTTCTTCAATTCTTAGTAGTCCTACAGCAGACGGGTTATCTGAGAGACCAGGCAGGGTATTCAGTTGTCTTATGTCTTCTGTCTCTACAGCTGCTATCCCAAAAGCCCAGCAATGTCCCTTTGGGTCTTTGAAATATCCACTCCTGAGATAGTCTTGGCCGAGGATGCATGGGGCGTCTGGACCAGTCACAATGGGGTGTTTCTGCCACTCATTCCCAGTTAAACTCACTTCAGCTTCCAGTACAGTCAGCTGCTGGGATCCTCCTGTCACCCCAGAAATAGAAATGGATTCAGTCCCCACATACCTGGATGGCATCAGGGTGCACTGAGCACCGATATCAACCAAAGCCGTGTATCTTTGTGGGTCAGACGTGCCAGGCCATCGGATCCACACAGTCCAATAGATCCGATTGTCCCTTTCCTCTACCTGGCTAGAGGCAGGGCTCCTCTAATCCTGTTTTTGGTGCACGATGTTCTTCTCCTGTAAATGTGTTCCTGAGGTCCCTTCAAGAGGATCCGTCATATTATCCTTTCCATTCTGTCGGGGGTTCTGTCCACAAGAGACTGGGGCAGTGTTGTACCTAGATGAGCCTCCTGACGTGGATGTTTCTGTTTTCAATTCACGTACCCGGGCTGCTAAGGTGGAGGTGGGTTTCCTATCCCACTTCCTCATGTCTTCCCCATGCTCTTGAAGGAAAAACCAGAGGTCACGTCGTGGAGTTTGTTTTCTTTCCCTGACTGGAGTACGTCTGCTCCTGATGGCAGAGACTCTGGTTGGTTTCGGTGTGACATGGAAAAATCCTTCTTTGAGCCCTTTCCTTAGTTTCTGATGGGTCTCTTCAATCAATCTCCGGACTTGCTCGGCCAGGTTTGTTTCTACTGATGAGACCTGGGTACGTAGTGGAGCGGTGACAGTGTCCTCATAAATTCTCAGTTTGTTTGTTAACACGCCCACCTGGTCTTCGCCTTCCCTCTACTGCAATGTTGCCAGGTAACGAGAGTATATCTCTGGTCCGAGCCGCGCGAATCTTAGCCACATTTGTGAAGTGCACCGGACATTATCTGGGCTCTTGGGGAATCTCTCGTTGTCCGAGAAAATGATCTCTAGCATGGCCAATTCCCTCAGGCATTGGATACCTTGTTCTATTGTGTTCCATTTCCTTTGGTGCATCTGGAGGTCTTCTTTGCACAGGTATCTGTCCCGTACACTCAGCAGCAATCGCCGCCAGAGGCTGAGAGTTTCCTGGGTTCTCCCAATCCCCTGGTCAATGACCACATCCTGGGACAGGGATCCCAGTTGCCTGGCCTCACTTCCGTCCAGAATGGTGTCATTAGCGGCGGCATCCCAGATACGGAGCAGCCAGGTCAAGATGGACTCATTTGCCTGCCGGGTGAATTCCCTCCGTAGGTCACGCAGCTCCCCCAGGGATAGAGAGCGAGTGATGATCTCTGGCTCTGTCTCTTCTGCTGGGTGAGATGGTCCTGCCGCATCCTCATCAGTCGCTGTGCGGACTGATTTGCTCTTGGATTTCTTTTTCTGGACGGGGGCAACCACTACTGGCTTTGGCTGTTCTGATTCGGCAATGGTCTGTGTTGAGACATTGACTGCTCCTTTGGTTCTTTTCCTCTTGCCTGCTGACTTGTTTCTTTTCTCCTCCTCTTTGAGAAGACGCTGTACAACACCAAGTATTGTTCTGTTTCTCAGCATGAGGTACACTGTGCTAGTCGCAGAGAAGAAAGAAAACAGAACTAACAGGAAGATTATGCCATCCTTAGCATCCAGAGAGAACTCAATGTTGTCAAAGATGGCTGTGCCTGGCCTGAAATGCTGGAAGAAACCACTCTCTCCTCCTAGCCCCAGAGGGTGGGTGCGATTGCTGAGGAGGTCCCAGACGAAGCAGCTCAGGTTAGGCCAGGCAGACAAAGTCGAGTATATATAACGAATGGTATTCATCGCCTCACAGGTTACCATGCAATAGGCATAATAAACCAATAGAGCAATTTTCATGCCATTCCCTGGTCGCAACAGGAGCAATGCAACGGGTAGATAGTTTCCCATTTGAGGGAAAATATAAAGGGTAAGATACATTACCCACATAGACAGGCTGAACATCATGGTGATAGGATTTTCTGAGTTTCCCCAGGTCGAGCCCCACGTTGGGCGCCAAAATATGTGTTGGTTTGAAAACAAACCAGTGGGAGATCACAAGTCAAGATTGAAATTAAAAATAAGTGAAATAATACAAGGAAAAGCACTAACAAAGTCAGATACAACCTAACACCCTGTTAGGGTGGTAGTAGCAGTCCAACTGAAGTAGTCCAGTTGAAGCGGTGATCCTGTGAAGGTCTAGTCTCCAGCTGAAGATCCAGTAGTAGCTCTGGTCCTCTGGGAACCCAGTAGACCGGGCTAGCTCAGGCAGTTCCAGGGCCAGGTTATATCCAGGTGGGAACACCTGGCTCCTCCCTCCTCGGCAGAGCATCTCACAATGGGATGAGATAAGTTCATGAGTCACACGGTGGGTCCCTGATGGCCCATTGCCTGTCATGCGGGGTGGGTCGTTAGCAAGTGATGATAGCTAACGGATGGCCCATTGCCTGTCATCCGGAGTGGGTGATAGCAGCTAATGGCCCACAGCTGGTGGTAATAGAATACTTAACTACATCAATATTGCAACCTAGGACACCTCCTCTTGCTTCCCCACCAAAAAAAGTGAATTTCCAACTCCTTTTTCCCCCAAAAAAATCCCATTTTTGGGGTTATTTTATTCATTTTATTGAGGATCTTTGGTGAATTCCGAGTGCAAAAAACCAGCAAACTGGGGCCAAACTGGGAGCACTGGGAGTGAACTGGGAGTGAACTGGGAGTGAACTGGGGCCAAACTGGGAGTGTTAGTTCCTTACTGGGAGCACTGGGAGTCAACTGGGAGTCAACTGGGCCCTTACTGGGAGCACTGGGAGTGAACTGGGAGTGTTAGTTCCTTACTGGGAGCACTGGGAGCAAACTGGGCCCTTGCTGGATTCTCTGCTGGGAGCACTGGGAGAGCACTGGGGCCTTGCTGGGCCAAACTGGGAGTGCCAGTTCCTTACTGGGAGTGCACTGGAGCCTCTCTGGATTCTATACTGGGAGCACTGGGAGTGTACTGGGCTTCACTCAGCCCTTACTGGGAGCCTTACTGGGATTGCTGGGTCCTTACTGGGAGCACTGGGAGAGCACTGGGGCCTTACTGGGCCAAACTGGGAGCATACTGGGAGCACTGGGGCCTTACTGGGATCGCTAAGCCCTTACTGGGAGTGCTGGGTCTGTACTGGGAGCGTTAGTTCCTTACTGGGAGCACTGGGAGTGCATTGAGGCCTTGCTGGGCCTTTACTGGGAGCATTAGGGCCTTACTGGGAGAACTGGGGCCTTACTGGGAGCACTGGGAGTGCACTGGGAGCATTAGGGCCCTTACTGGGAGAGCACTGGGGCCTTACTGGGAGCACTGGGAGAGCGCTGGGGCCTTACTGGGTCCTTACTGGGAGCATTAGTTCCTTACTGGGATTGCTGGGCCTTTACTGGGAGCACTGGGAGTGCAGTGCGGCCTTACTGGGCTCTTACTGGGAATGCTGGGAGTGAACTGGAGCCTCTCTGGGTCTATACTGGGAGCACTGGGAGCACTGGGGCAGCTGCAGCTCAGGCTGGCATCTGATTGGGATTGCTGGGCCTTACTGGGAGCACTGGGAGCATACTGGGCCCTTACTGGGATTGCCAGGCCTGTACTGGGATGGCTTGGCTCTTACTGGGATGGCTGGGCTCTTACTGGGAGCACTGGGAGCATACTGGAGCCTCGCTGGGCCTGTACTGGGATTGCTGGGCCTGTACTGGGAATGCCGTACTAGGCCGCACTAGGCCTCACTGGGCCATACTGGTTTTTACTGGGCGCTCAGAGCTGGAGGTTTTCTCCATCCGTGTTCTCCCCCTTCACTGGGCCAAACTGGGCTGTAAACTGGGCCAAACTGGGCCATACTGGGCCATACTGGGCCGTGCTGGGCTCAGGGCTCGGGCGGCTCCCCGTCGCCATCTCCTCCCCTCACCAGCAGCACAGCGCTGAGACCTTCGGTCAGCACCTCCAGGAACTCCAGGTCTGCAAGGGTTAACGACAACCAGTAAGAACCACTAAGGACCAGTAAGGACCAGTAACACCTGGGGAGCTCCCAGGGACCTCCCAGGGACCTCCCAGTAACGACCAGTAACTCCCAGTTTTCCCCCCATTTCCCCCAGGTTTTCCACCATTCCCCCCCATTTATCTCATTCCCATTTCCCCATTTCCCCCTTTTCCTCCCATTTCCCCCCCATTTCCCTATTTTTCTTATTATTCCCTCATTTCCCCCATTATTCCATTTTCCCTCCGTTCCCCATTTCCCCATTATTCCCATTTTCCCCATTTTTTCCCCATTTTCCCCCTTTCCCCATCATCCCCCATCTTCCCCATTTCATTTTTCCCCATTCCCCCATTTTTCCCATTTTGCCCCACTTTTCCATTTCTCCCCATTTTCCCCATTTCAACTCCATTTCCAATTTTCCTTTATATTCTGTTTCTGTTTCCATTTTTCCGTTTCCCATTTTCTCCCCATTTTCCCATTTTCCCCAAATTTCCCTACTCCCACTTCCATTATTCCCCATTTCCCTTTTCCCATTTCATTTTTCCCCCAATTTTTCTCCCCATTTCATTTCCATTTTCCCATTCCCCCATTATTCCCATTCCCCATTTTTCCCAAATTTCCCCAATTTCCCCATTTTTTCCCCCAATTTCTGACACAATTCTCCAGTGGTTGGTGTTACCCCATTCCCCCATTTCCCATTCCCAATTTCCCATTTTTCCCATTATTTCCCCCAATTTCCCCAATTTCCCATTTTTCCCATTTTTTCCCCCATTTTCCAATACAATTCTCCAGTTCCCCCATTCCCAATTTCCCCAATTTTTTCCCATTTTGGCCCCAATTTCTGATACAATTCTCCAGGGGCTGGTGTGCCATTTCCCCATTCCCATTTCCCCCAAATTTCCCGATTTCCCCAATTTCCCCATTCCCCATTTTCCCACAAATTTCCCCACATTTCCCCAATTTCCCCATTTTTCCCGCATTCCCGATTTTCCCCATTCCCCATTTTCCCAAACTCCCTGTTTTCCCAAATTCCCATTTTTACCATTTTCCAAAATTCCCCGTTTTCCCTCCAACTCCCATACAGTTCTCCATGGGCTGGTGTGCCATTTCCCAAATCCCCATTTTCCCCAAATTCCCATTTTCTCCATTTTCCCAAATTCCCATTTTTTCCCAAATTCCCATTTTTCCCAAATTCCCATTTCCCCCACAATTCCCATACAATTCTCCATGTTACCCCACTCCCCCATTTCCCATTCCCAAATCCCCAAATTCCCCATTTTTCCCCATTTTCCCAAATTCCCCATTTTCCCCCCATTTTCCCCCTACAGTTCTCCACTGGCCAGTGTTACCCCACTCCCCCATTTCCCCATTCCCCAAATTTCCCAAATTCCCGTTTCTCCCCCCAATTCCCCTACAGTTCTCCAAGGGCTGGTGTGCCATTTCCCCATTCCCCATTTTTGCCCATTTTTCCCATTTTTGCCCATTTTCCCCAAACTCCCCATTTTCCCCCCATTTTTCCCCTACAGTTCTCCATGGGCCGGTGTGCCATTTTCTCCATTGCCCAATTTCCCCAAATTTCCCCAAATTCCCATTTTCCCCCCAATTCCCTACAGTTCTCCAGGGGCCAGTGGGCCATTTCCCCAAATTCCCCATTTTTCCCATTTTCCCCAAATTCCCATTTTCCCCCAAATCCCCAAATTTCCCAAATTCCCATTTTTCCCCAATTCCCATACAGTTCTCCAGGGGCCGTTTCCCCAATTTCCCCAAATTCCCAAATCCCCAAATTCCCTGTTTTTCCTCCCATTTTTTTTCCCCTACAGTTCTCCATGGGCCCAATTTCCCCATTTTCCCCAAATCCCCATTTTTCCCAAATTCCCATTTTTCCCTACAGTTCTCCATGGGCCGGTGGGGCCAGGCGGGGGGAGGGGGCGGCAGGTCCAGCAGCACCAATCGCGCTGAGCCAGAGTGAGCCAAGATGGCCGCGTTGAGCCGCTCGGCCGCGTGCATGCGCCGGACATTCCCCCTGACCAGTACAGACCAGTGTGAACCAGTATGGACCAGTATAAACCAATATAAACCAGTATGGACCAGTGCAAACCAGTATGGATCCCACTGGTCACTCCCCTCAATGTCTGAGTGCATGCACCGGACGTTCCCCCTGACCAGTGCAGACCAGTGTGAACCAGTATGGACCAGTACTGACCAGTATGGACCAGTATGAACCAGTATGGACCAGTACGGACCAGTATAGACCCCACTGGTCACTCCCCTCAGTTTCCGAGTGCATGCACCAGACGTTCCTCCCGACCAGTACAGACCAGTATAAACCAGTATGAACCAGTGCAGACCAGTATAAACCAATATAAACCAGTATAGACCAATATAAACCAGTATAGACCCCACTGGTCACTCCCATCAATGTCCGAGTGCATGCGCCAGACGTTCCCCCTGACCAGTACAGACCAGTGTGAACCAGTATGAACCAGTATAGACCAGTATGGACCAGTACAGACTGGTGTGGGTCAATATAAACCAGTATAAACCAGTATAGACCAGTATGGATCACTCATCACCCACTGACCACCCCTGTGGGCACCTCTCTCAATGTCCAGTTCCCTCCCAGTCCAAACCAGTTCCCTCCCAGTCCCTCCCAGTCGCTCCCAGTTCACTCACGGGTTCGGTCCTCTCCTGGTCTCTCCCTCCTCCTCCTCCTCGGCGCTGGCTGGTTGCGAGAGGGCGTGGCCTCCCTGTGACGTCATCGACACGGTCAGGCCACGCCCCTCCCCACCCCCGAGCGGGGATGACGTCATGGGAAAGGGTGATGATGTCACAGGGAGGGTGGTGACATCACGGGGCATGGTTGTGATGTCATGAGGAGGGTTGTGACATCACGGGGAGAGAGATGATGTCATGAGGAGAATGGTGACGTCACAGGGGTGGCGATGACATCACGGGGATGGGAGATGATGTCACGGGGTGACGACATCACGGGGAACACAATGACATCACAGGGAGCGCAATGACGTCACAGGGAAGTGTCACGATGTCATAGGGCAGGGAGATGATGTCATGGGGGAGGACGATGACATCACGGGGTAAGTGACATCACAGGGAAGGGCGATGACATCGTGGGGTGACGTCACATGGCAGCATGATGACATCACAGGGAAGTGCAATGACATCACAGGGAGGGTGACGGCGTCATATGGATGACAATGACATCACAGCGAGGTGCGATGTCACGGGGACAGGGAGATGATGTCACAGGGGGAGGACGATGCTATCACTGGGTCAGTGACATCACAGGGGTGATGACATCATGGTGTGTGCGATGACATCACAGGGTGGACAGTGACGTCACAGGGAAGTGTGATGACATCACAGGAAGGGTGACGGCGTCACAGGGAGAGGGGATGACATCACAGGGAGGAGGGCAACGACATCACAGGCAAGCGTGATGACATCACGGGGAGGAGGGCGATGACGTCACAGGGAGGGCGATGATGACGTCACAGGGAGGGCGATGATGACGTCACGGGGGGCGATGATGACGTCACAATGAGGTCACAATGACGTCACGGTGAGATCACCTGTGCGCGGCGCAGCTGGCGCAGCATCTGGGATCTCTGCTCCATCATCAGCGTTCTCTCGTACGTGTAGTCTGAGACCGCGCCGTCGTGCTAACGGACCAGTGCCCACCAGTAAGGACCAGTACGGACCAGTTCAGACCAGTATAAACCAGTTTGGACCAGTATAAACTGGTATGGATCAATATGAACCAGTATGGATCAGTGTGGATCAATATGGATCAACATAAACCAGTTTGGACCAGTATGGATCAAATATAAAACAATATGGACCAGTTTGGACCAGTACGGACTGGTTTGGACCAGTATAAACCAGTTTGGACCAGTATAAACTGGTATGGATCAATGTAAACCAGTATAGACCAGTTTGGACCAGTATAAACTGATATAAACTGGTGTGGATCAGCATGGATCACTGTAAACCAGTAAGCACCAATATAAACTGGTATGGATCAATATAAACCAGTGTGGACCAGTTTGGACCAGTCTGGACCAGTATAAACTGATATAAACTGGTATAGATCAGTATGGATCAATATAAACCAGTTTGGACCAGTTTGGACCAGTTTGGACCAGTATAAACTGATATAAACTGGTGTGGTTCAGTATGGATCAATGTAAACCAGTAAGCACCAATATAAACTGGTATGGATCACTATAAACCAGTATGGACCAGTTTGGACCAGTGTGGATCAGTAAGGACCAGTATAGACCAGTATGGATCAATAGAAACCAGTATGGACCAGTGTGGATCAAATATAAAACAGTATGGACCAGTTTGGACCAGTTTGGACCAGTTAGGACCAGTTTGGACCAGTACAGGCTGTGTTTACGTTGGTTTTGGGGTATTTTTGGGGTATTTTTGGGATATTTTTGGGATATTTTTGGGGTATTTTTGTGGGTAATGTTGGGGATTTCTAAGGGTGTTTTTGTGTATTTTTTGGGATCTCTTTGGGATATTTTTGGGATATTTTCAGGATGTTTTCGGGGTGATTCTAGGATATTTTTAGGATATTTTTAGGATATTTTTGGGGTGTTTTTGGGGTATTTTTGGGCGGGTTTTTTGGGGTTTTTTCTGATATTTTTGGGGTGGTTTTGGGGTCTCACCAGCTCCACCACGTGCACCTGGGCTGGCAGGGCTGCATTTGGGGTATTTTTTGGGCTAATTTTGTGAGGTTTTTTGGGCAGTTTTTGCAGTATTTTTGAGGGTTTTTTTGCAGTAATTTTGGGATATTTTGGGATATTTTCAGCCCATTTTCAGAGTATTTCGGGATATTTTCAGGGTATTTTCAGGATATTTTCGGCATACTTTCACGATATTTTTAGAATATTTTAAGAATATTTTCAGGATTTTTTCAGGATATTTTTAGGGTATTTTTGGAATATTTTCGGCATATTTTTGGGATACTTTCAGGATATTTTCCGAATATTTTCAGGATATTTTCAGGATATTTTCAGGATATTTTCGGGATATTTTTGGGATATTTTCAGGATATTTTTAGAATATTTTTAGAATATTTTCAGAATATTTTTAGGATTTTTTCAGGATATTTTTAGGGTATTTTCGGAGTATTTTCAGGATATTTTTAGGGTATTTTTAGAATATTTTTGGCATATTTTCGGCATATTTTCAGGATACTTTCACGATATTTTCGGGATATTTTCAGGATATTTTCAGAATATTTTTAGGATTTTTTTCAGGATATTTTTAGGGTATTTTCAGAGTATTTTCAGGATATTTTTAGGGTATTTTCGGAATATTTTCAGGATATTTTTGGGATATTTTCAGGATATTTTCAGAGTATTTTCAGGATTTTTTCAGGATATTTTTAGGATACTTTCAGGATATTTTCAGGATATTTTCAGGATATTTCCGGTATATTTCCGGGCTATTTTAGGGCTAATTTTGGGCTAATTTTAGGATAATTTTGGGCTATTTTGGGGTCTCACCAGCTCCACCACGTGCACCTGGGCGGGCAGCGCCCTGCGCCTCACCACAGCCTCCAGCAGGCGGCGCAAGCGCTCGCTGTTGTCCTCCAGCAGAGCCACGGTGAAGAGGCGAATCGGGGAATTGCGCCAGGCCTGGGGGGGAAACGGGGAGACCCCTCCCCAAATTAATCTGAGACACCAAAATTCATCCCCAAATTAGGGTGAGAGACCAAAATTCATCCCCAAATTAGGGTGAGAGACCAAAATTCATCCCCAAATTAGGGTGAGAGACCAAAATCCATCCCCAAATTAGGGTGAGAGACCCGAAATCCATCCAGACCCCTCCCCAAATTAGGGTGAGAGACCAAAATCCATCCCCAAATTAGTCGAGAGACCCTAAATCCATCCAGACCCCTCCCCAAATTAGGGTGAGAGACCAAAATTCATCCCCAAATTAGGGTGAGAGACCCGAAATCCATCCCCAAATTAATCTGAGACCCTAAATCCATCCAGACCCCTCCCCAAATTAATCTGAGACCCCAAAAATCCATCCAGACCCCTCCCCAAATTAGGGTGAGACCCCCAAAATCCATCCAGACCCCTCCCCAAATTAATCTGAGACCCCAAAAAATACACTGACACCCCCAGAGCCATTCCCAAACTACACTGAATCTAACCGTGCCAGGCCTGGGGGTGAGAAATGGGGAGACCCCTCCCCAAATTAGGGTGAGAAACCAAAAATCCATCCTCAAATTAGGGTGACAGACCGAAAATCCATCCCCAAATTACACTGAGACCCTAAATCCATCCAGACCCCTCCCCAAATTAGGGTGAGACTCCCGAAATCCATCCTGAGACATCCTCAGAACCCAACTGAGCCAGGCCTGGGGGGCAAAAAACAGGGAGACCCCTCCCCAAATTAGGGTAAGAGACCAAAAATCCATCCTCAAATTAGTCTGAGAGCCCAAAAAATACACTGAGACCCCCAGAGCCATCCCCAGATTAATCTGAGAGCCAAAAAAATAGTCTGAGAGTTCCAAAATCCATCGAGACCACTCCTCAAAATAGGCTGAGAGCCCTAAAACCCACCCAGACCCCTCCCCAAAATCCACCCAGACCCCTCCCCAAAATACACAGAGCCCAAAAATCGATCCAGACCCCTCCTCAAATTACAGAGAGCCCCAAAAACACACTGAGACCACTCCCCAAAATACTCTGAGACCCCAAAAAATACACTGAGAGCCCCCAGCCCCCTCCCCAAAATAGTCTGAGAGACCTAAATCCACCCAGACCCTCCCCAAAATACATGAATCCCCTAAAATTCATCCAAACCCCCTCCCCAAAAATACACTGAGAGCCCCCAGCCCCTCCCCAAAATAGTCTGAGAACCCAAAATCCACCCAGCCCCTCCCCCCAAAAATACACTGAGAACCCCTCAAACCCACCAAGACCCTCCCCCAAACACACTGAGACCCCCAGCCCTCCCCAAAATACACAGACCCCTCCTCCCCCATCCCTGGGGTCGCTGTGGGGTCAAACCCCTCCCCCACACCCCTTAGCCCCGCCCCCAAAGACCACACCCACCAAGCCACGCCCACCAACGCCCCGCCCACCCACGCCCCGCCCCACAGCGCCCCCTACCGGGTGCTGTCGGAGCAGCAGCGGCAGCAGCGTCAGGAGCCTCCCGGTGCCAACGAACCACCAGACATCGAGTGACCCGCCTGGGGACACGGCTGGGGACAGCCCGGGGGACATGCCGGGGGACATCCCGGGCTCGGCTGTCCCCTTGGACACCAGCAGGGCTCTGCCGCCCGCGCCGGCGGCTCGGAGCAGCTCTGCGGGTGACAAGGAGTGGCTTTGGGGACAGCTGGGTGTGCTGGAGAGCGTTCTGTCCCTGTGTCATCTCGATGTCATCAGTGTCCCTCGATGTCCCCATTAATGTCCCCATGGCCCCTCCCCCGTGTCCCCCCATGTCCCTCAATGTCTCATCTGTGTCCCCTCCATGGTCCCCAATGTCCCCCAGTACTCCCACCCGCCGTGTTCCCCCAATGTCCCTGTTAATGTCCCCAATATCCCCAATGTCCCCAATATCTCCAATGTCCCCAATATCCCCAATGTCCCCATTAATTTCCCAATGTCCCCATTAATGTCCCCAATGTCCCCAACATTCCCATTGCCTCCATGTCCCTCCATGTCCCCGTGTCCCTCATTGCCCCAGCCCCCCATGTCCCCACTGTCCCTCACTGTCCCCTCACCCACGAAGTCCCTGGCGGCCCTGGCAGGGTCCGGCTGCTGTCGCCACCGCCTGGGCCAGCCGAGCAGGACAGCGTTGGGCCGCAGGGCGCCCAGGCCAACCCCCTGCACGAGAGCGGCCAGAGCCGGGCCTGGCTCGGGGTCAGGGGACAGCAGCACCTGGACAAAGCCACGAGCTCCGGCCGCGGTCA
Source organism: Lichenostomus cassidix (assembly GCF_008360975.1). Classification (NCBI taxonomy): domain Eukaryota; kingdom Metazoa; phylum Chordata; class Aves; order Passeriformes; family Meliphagidae; genus Lichenostomus; species Lichenostomus cassidix. Next base: position 6,944 of record NW_028147996.1, on the reverse strand, counting down.
GTGCCGAGCGGAGAGCCTGGGGACAGGGACAGGGACAAGGACAGGGTCAGGGGCATCTTAAAGGGACATGGGGACAGCAGGACCTGGACAAAGCCACGAGCTCCGGCCGCGGTCAGCGCCGGGCGGAGAGCCTGGGGACAGGGACAGGGACATGGGGACATCCTAAAGGGACATGGGGACAGTCAGGGGACAGCAGGACCTGGACAAAGCCGCGCACTCCGGCTGCGGTCAGTGCTGAGCGGAGAGCCTGGGGACAATGATGGGGACAGTGACAGGGACAGGGACAGGGACATCCTAAAGGGACATGGGGACAGCAGGACCTGGACAAAGCCACGAGCTCCGGCCGCGGTCAGTGCTGAGCGGAGAGCCTGGGGACAGGGACAGGGACATGGGGATAGCCCTAAAGGGACATGGGGACAGCAGCACCTGGACAAAGCCATGAGCTCTGGCCGCGGTCAGTGCTGAGCACAGAGCTTGGGGACAGCGATGGGGACACGGATAGGGACATGGGGACATCCCAAAGCGACATGGGGACAGCCCTAAGGGACACGGAGCTGCCAGCGCCACCGGCAGCACTTGGGGGTCACGGGGGGGGCAGGGAGACCCTGAAAGTGACATGGGGACACCTTAAAGTGACATGGAGACACCTTACAGTGACACGGGGACACCTTAAAGTGACATGGGGACACCTTAAAGGGACATGGGGACACCCTAAAGGGACATGGGGACACCCTAAAGGGACATGAGGACATCCTTAAAGTGACATGGGGACACCTTAAAGTGACATGGGGACACCTTAAAGGCACCAGAGCCACCAGCCCCGCCCTGGCCAGGACCTCCCCAAGCCCCCTCCCCAAATTCCCTCCCTCACCCTCCCACCCCCCCAAGCCCCCTCCCCAATTCCCCTCCTCAATTTCCTCACCCCCCATCACCCCCTCCCCAGTTCCTCACCCCCCAAGCCCTCCCCAAATTCCCTCGTGACTCCCTCATCGCCCCCTCCCCACATTCCCCCTCCTCACCCCCTCAGCCCCCCAGGGTGAGTCCCCACGACCCCCCCAAGCCCCCTCCCCAGTTCCTCACCCCCTCGGCCCCCCTGGCCCGGGGCAGGTCGGTGGGCTCCGCCCCCCCCAGCACCGCCCCCAGCACGGTCAGCCCCCTGCCCCCCCCCTGCAGCTGGGCGGCCAGGGAGAGCAGCTCGGGCCGGGGGGGCGCGCCGGGGGGGTCCCAGGGCTTGGAGAGAACCAGCAGCTGCGGCCTGGGGGGGAGAGGAAAGGGTTAATTGGGGCTGGGGGCTTGGGGGAGTCATGGGGGGTCCTGGGGGGAAATGAAGGGGTTAAATGGCTTGGAGAGAACCAATAGGTGTGGCCTGGGAGGACAGGAAAGGGTTAAATGGGTCTGGGGGCTTGGACTGAACCAACGGCTGAGCCATGGGGGGGAAATGGGGGCTTAAAGGGGGATAGGGGGGGCTGGGGGGGTTTGGGGTCTCACCTGAGGCTGGGGGGGTTTGGGGGGCTCTCAGGTGGGCTCAGGTGGGTTTTGGGGTCTCAGGTGTGCTCAGGTGTGTTTTGGGGTCTCACCTGAGGCTGGCAGGAGGGGCTCAGGTGTGTTTTTGGGGTCTCAGGTGTGTTCAGGTGTGTTTTTGGGGTTCAGGTGTCTCAGGTGTGTTCAGGTGTGTTCAGGTGTCTCACCTGAGGCTGGCAGGAGGAGGTCGCCCATCCTCCAGCCGCAGCAGGGCGAATCTCGCGGCGCTCAGGGAGAGACCCCGCAGCCCCTCCCCCCACTCGGTCTGCGCACTGCGGGGAGAGACCAGGTGTGTCACAGGTGTGTCCAGGTGTGTCACAGGTGTGTCACCTCCCCCCAGGTGTGTCACAGGTGTGCCCAGGTGTGTCACCTCCCCCCAGGTGTGTCCAGGTGTGTCACCTCCTCCCAGGTGTCCCCAGGTGTGTCACCTCCCCCCTAGCTGTGCCCAGGTGTGTCATCTTTGTCCCCCCAGGTGTGTCCCCAACTGTCCCCAGGTGTGTCCCCAGGTATCCCCAGGAGACCCTGCAGCCCCTCCCCTCACCCGGTCTGAGCAATGCAGGGGAGGGGAGGGGGGACAGGTGTGTCTCAGGTGTCCCCAGGTGTGTCTCTCCCATCCCAGGTGTGTCTCAGGTGTGCCCTTCTTCCCCCAGGTGTCCCCAGGTATGTCACTGTCCCTCCCCAGGTGTGTCACTTTCCCCCCAGCTGTGTCCCAGCTGTCCCCAGGTGTGTCCCAGGTGTGTCCCCTCCCTCCCAGGTGTGCCCCAGCTGTCCCAGGTATGCCCAGGTGTGTCTCAGGTGTCCCAGGTGTGTCTCCAGGTATCCCCAGGTGTGCCCAGGTGTGTCCCCTCCCTCCCAGGTGTGTCCCAGCTGTCCCCAGGTGTCCCAGGTGTGTCTCACCTGCGGAACTCCAGGTACTTGTAGGCCGTGGCTCCAATGCCCAAAGCCAGCAGGGCGCAGGACCAGCAGGTGACCAACATGAGTCCCAGACAGAGAGCAGCTCCGGCCAGGGACACTGCCCTGGACAGCGGGGACATCATGGGGACATCATGGGGACATTGGGGACATCATGGGGACATTATGGGACATTGGGGACATCAGGGACATTGGGGACATCAGGGACATTGGGGACACCGCAGGGTCAGCGTCATTCTTGGTCACTATTGGTCACTGGGGTCACTCTGTGGTCACTCAGTGGTCACCCCATGGTCACTCAGTGTCACTCAGGGTCACTCATTGGTAACTCAGTGGTCACCCAGAGGTCACTGTGTGTCCCTGTGGTCACTCATTGGTCACCCAGTGGTCACCCCACGGTCACTCGTGTCACTGACCAGTGGTACAGGGGACAGCAGGGGCTCTAGCCAGACCCTGGGGACTCAGGGTCACCCTGTGGTCACTCTGTATGTCCCTGTGGTCACTCAGGGTCACTCAGTGTTACCCCACGGTCACCCATTGGTCACTCACTGGTCACCCCACGGTCACCCAGCGGTCACTCGTGTCACTGACCAGTGGTAGAGGGGACAGCGGGGACTCCAGCCAGGCGTGGGCAGCAAACCCTGAGGACTCAGTGTCACTCATTGTCCCTCATTGTCACTCATTGGTCACTCTGTGGTCAATCTATGGTCACCCCACAGTCACCCAGCGGTCACTCGTGTCACTGACCAGTGGTAGAGGGGACAGCGGGGGCTCCAGCCGGGCGTGGGCAGCAAACCCTGCAGGGCGCAGGCCAAGTTCAGCCCCAGGTATGACGTCAGGCACAACCTGCGGGAGTGACGTCATTGTGGGCGTGGCCGTGACGTCCTTCGGAGTGACGTCATCGGGGTGGGTCATCAGCGGGGCGGCAGTGACGTCAGCGGGGAGTGGAGGATGTGGGGACAGTGAGGGACAGTGAGGGGACATTGGGGACAGTGAAGGACACGGAGACAGCCTGAGGGACATGGGGACAGCTTGGGGACAACAGAGACATCTCAGGCCATGGGGCCATGCCGGGGTCACATGGGGACACGGCTCGCGGTGACGTCACGGGGCGGGGTGACGCACACGGACAGCACCGGCGCCAGCAGGTCCAGCGAGCCCAGCAGCACTCCCAGCGTCGCTGTCGCCGCCGTGGCCACCAGCGGCCAGAGCCGGCCTCGGGCCAGAGCCTGCGGGGACATGGGGACACCGTGGGGACACTGAGGGGACATCCCTGGGGGACATGGGGACACTGAGGGGACACCGAGGGGACATCCCTGGGGGACATGGGGACACCGCAGGGACAAGGGGACAGCTCCGGGGACAGCGTGGGGGACATGGGGACAGCTTTGGGGACAGCCCAGGGACAGTGGTGACACTGCGGGGGACATGGGAACATCCCCAGGGACAGCTCAGGGACACTGGGGACGTCCCAGGGACGTTGGGGACACCCTGGACAGCCCGTAGGGTGTCCCCAGTTGCCCCTGGTGACTTTGGGGACATTTTTGGGGCACATCGGGACACCCAGAGGTTATTGGGAAGCACTTTGGGGACATTGGGACACCCTTGGGGACACCTTGGGGACATCAGGATCCCCCTTGGGCCATCAGGACCTTCTTGGGGACATTGGGACACTCCTGGGTACATGGGACCATCGGGGACGCTTCCAGGGCTATCAGGACTCCCTTGGGGACACTTGGGGACATTGAGAACACTGCCAGGCTCATCGGGATCCCCTTGGAGACACCAGAAGCCCCCTGGGGACACTTGGGGACACTGCCAGGGCCATCGGGAGCCCCCTGGGGACATCGGGAACCCCTTGGGGACACCCCTGGGGACATCGAGGACATTCCCAGGGAACATCGGGACTCTCTTGGGGACACTGCCAGGGCCATCAGGAGCCCCTGGGGACACCAGGACCCCCCTGGGGACACTCGGTGACCCTTGGGGACACTCACGTGTGGCAGTGGCAGTGCCCGTGTCCTCGCCAGTCCCCGCAGCAGGCCCTCCCCTCGGGGACATTTGGGGACATTCCCAGGGCCATCAGCACCCCCTGGGGACATCGGGACTCCCCCGGGGACACTTGGGGACATCGGAGACACTCCCAGGAAACATCGGGAGTCCCCTGGGGACCTTTTAGGGACACTGGGACTCCTCCAGGGCCATCGGAACCCCCCTGGGAACATCGAGACCCCCTCGGGGACACTCGGGGACACTTGAGGACACCCCAGGGAACATCGGAACCGTCCTGGGGCTATCGGGACTGCCTTGGGGACACCTGGGGACATCAGGACACCCCTTGGTGACACTCACGAGTGGCAGTGGCAGTGCCCGTGTCCTCAGCAGCCCCTCCCCCCGGGGACATGGGGACACTCCCAGGGCCATTAGCACCCCTTGGTGACACCAGAACCCCCATGGTGACACTCGGTGACCCTGGTGACACTCACGAGTGGCAGTGGCAGTGCCCGTGTCCTCGCCAGTCCCTCAGCAGCCCCTCCCCCTGGGGACATGGGGACACTCCCAGGGCCATCAGCACCCCCTGGTGACCCTGGTGACACTCACGAGTGGCAGTGGCAGTGCCCGTGTCCTCGCCAGTCCCCTCAGCAGTCTCGCTCCGCCCAGCAGCGCCTGCAGCCCAACCCCCCCTGCCGAGAGCAGCGCGCCGGCGACAGGGAGCCACGGCCAGGGCCAGGCGACAGCCGCCAGCACCGGGACACCGCCCAGTGTGACACCGAACCTGGGGGACATGGGGACAGTGTGGGGACAATGAGGGGACACCGCCCAGCGTGACACCGAACCTGGGGGACATGGGGACAGTGTGGGGACAGTGCCCAGGGACATGGGGACAGTGTGGGGACACTGCTCAGAGACATGGGGACAGCACCGGGACACCACCCAGCGTGACACCGAACCTGGGGGACACGGGGACAGTGTGGGGACACCGCCCAGCGTGACAACGAACCTGGGGTCACGGGGACAGTGTGGGGACAATGAGGGGACACCGCCCAGGGTGACACCGAACCTAGGGGACATCAAGGGGACATGGGGACAGTGCGGGGACAGTGTGGGGACACCGCCCAGGGACATGGGGACAGCACCAGGACACCGCCCAGCGTGACACCGAACCTGGGGGACATGAAGGGGACATGGGGACAGTGTGGGGACACTAAGGGGACACCGCCCAGGGTGACACTGAACCTAGGGGACATTGAAGGGACAGTGTGGGGACACCGCCCAGGGACACCCCGAACCTGAGGGGACATGGGGACAATGCCCAGGGACATGGGGACAGGGACAGGGACAGGCGACAGCGGCCAGCACGGGGACACTGCCCAGCGTGACACCGAAGCTGGGGGACACGGGGACACCATGGGGACAGTGCCCAGGGACACAGGGACAGTGTGGGGACACTGCCCAGGGTGGCACCGAACCTAAGGGGACACTGCGGGGACAGGGGGACACTGTGGGGACACTGTGGGGACAGGGGGACACTGTGGGGACAGGGGGACACTGCCCAGGGACACCCCGAAGCCGAGGGGACAATGGCAGGGACAGTGCAGTCCCCCTCAGGCACCAGGACACCCCTGGTGACATCGGGGACACCTTGGGGACACCCTGGTGACACCAGAACCTTCCTGGTGACACTGGGGACACCTTGGGGACATCAGAGTCCCCCTGGGGACATCGGGGACCCCCCGGGGATGCTCTTAGGGACCCTCTGGTGACACCAGGACCCCTTTGGGGACATTGGGGACACCCTGGGGACATCGGGGACATTGACTCACTTGTCCCTCAGCAGCTGTCCCTCCACACCAGCACCCAGCAGCAGCGCCGCGCTCAGGTCTGCCCGTCAAGGAAAACCCAAAATCCACCCCAAAAATACCCCAAAATCCACCCCAAAAATACACCCCAAAATTCCCGTCAAAAAACCCCAAAATCCATCACAAAATCCACCCCAAAAAACCCGAAAATAACCCCCAAAATCCACCCCAAAAAAACCCAAAATCCACCCAAAAATACCCCAAAATCCACCCCAAAACTTCCCAAAATCCACCCCAAAAAACCCGAAAATTCCCCTCAAAATCCACCCCAAAAAACCCCAAAATCCTCCCAAATCCATCCTAAAAAACCCCGAAATCCACCGCAAAATCCTCTCAAAAGTCTCTCCAAACCCTCCCAAAACCCCCGAAAATTCCCCCCAAAATCCATCCCAAAAAACTCCAAAGTCCTCCCCAAAAAGCCCCTGAATCCTCCCGAACTCCTCCCAAAATTCTCCCCAAAATCCACCCGAAAAAACCCAAAAATCCACCCTAAATCCTCCCCAAAAAAACCCAAAATCCACCCCAAAAACCCTCAAGATCCACCCGAAATCCACCCAAAAATCCCCCCCAAAAACCCCAAAATCCCTCACAAAAGCCACTCCAAAAAACCAAAAAATTCACCTCAAAATCCTCCCAAAATCCTCCCGAAAT
>NW_028147995.1:0-84345 GCF_008360975.1 Lichenostomus cassidix | reverse complement strand
GCCCGCCCAGCAGCGCCATAGCCAGGCTCGCCAGAGCCGGGCGGAGGCGAGAGCGCGGCGGGACGCCCAGGGGCGGGGAGGTGGCAGCCCCGGCCGGGGCTGGGGGCGAGCCTGGGGCATGGCCCGGGCTGGCAGGAGGAGAGGGACACCGGGAAAGGAGGGGACACAGGGAAAGGGACAGCGGGAGAGGAGGCGGGGAGTGGGATAGAGACACCGGGAGAGGCTGCGGGACACTGACGGAGGGTGAGGGACAGCGGGAGAGGGAAAGGAGGAGCGGGAGAAAGGGACGGAGAGGGTCGTAGATTGCTGCTGCTGCTATCGCTGCCGCCGCTGCTTTCGCTGCCGCCGCTGCTGCCACTGCCGTCGCTGCCGCCGTTGCAACTGAAGCTCCGGGGCCGTTAGTCCCAGTGGCCATATGTCCGAGTGGCCGTTTGTCCGTTCCCCGCTCGCCCCCGCGCGCCCCACGGCCGAGCCCCGCGCGCCCCCGGGGGCAGCCCCTGAGTCTGTCCAAACACGGGAACTTTGCCGTGTTCAGCCCAGGTCCAGAGGCTTGACTGCTGCACAGTGGCACAGCAATCCCCTTGGCTGCTCGGTGCATTGTCCCTGCTGAGGGTCAAACACTAGTGGAGCACATTGCCTGACTCTAGAATTCGTGCCTCACCCAAGCACTGCAATTATGTCTCCAGCATTGTTTTCCAAGCAAAACAGGGGAAGACAAACTGTGTGTAACTCATGGTTTTTCAGAGAGTCTAAAACTTGCTAAGTCATAGGTCTTAGAGGTGAGGTCCATTTGCAATTAATGGCATGGAGAAGTGTTGCAACATGGAAAAGAGAAGCATAAAAGTTTTCAGGAAAGTCAGACGTCTTCCTTGTCCTAGTTTTGTTATGGGCAGCCCTGGCTCCCTCTTTTCTGGGGAAGCTCTTCCAGATCAGCCACTCTAAGGCAGCCCTGGCCAGGGCACAGGGAACCTGGCCCTTGGCTTGCTTTTCTCTTTGCTTTTCTCCCTGGTGGGAGGGGATGGAAAGGGGGCTTAGGCAGGATGCTCCCCCTCACCTGCGCGGTGACAACTCCCCTGGCCCATCCCAAAGTACTGAGGGTTGGCTTGATACTCCTTCCTTGGACTGGAGAAGAAAAAGAGGTTTTGATGTCTAAGAGCAGGTTTTGCAGAATGCCCAATGGCAGCTGGAGGTTGTTCCTCAGCTGGAGAAGCATGTCAGCAGCTGGAGAGCAGCTCCAGATCAGCAAAGGCCAGAGCAGCGAGAGCGGTGTCTGGTGCTGTGAGCATGTGGCAGGGCTGGGCAAGGGCTGTGGGGCCAGGTGTCCTCTCCATGCCCCCCCAGCTGATGGTTGATGCTCCTCTGGCAGGGGAAGGAGTTCTTAGTGCATCAGGGGAGCATGATGTGGCCAAGTGGACTGCAAGATGCCTGTGGTCCTCCCCAGCCTGGAAGCATGTTTCAGGCAGCTCAGGCAGTTTTTGCTGGGGGAGAAAAGGTGGCCAGGTGCATCTCTGCTGGGAGCTGCTGCTGCTGCTTTGTGCTGCTTGTAGCACAGAGCTGCTCCTTTATGTACTTGGGGGTATCAGGGAGGGAAGTGTGGTGCAAAGAGCAGGGACAGCCTGGTGAGGGTGACAGGCACTGTGTGGGAGCCAAAGGCTGGCTGCTGTGGAAGGCTTCATGAGCTACAGTGCTGAGCTGATAGAAAAATATGTTTCTCTGCTGTAAAGTGCCAGAGTTGCTTCCATGGAGGCTCTTTAATTTCCTCCTCACTCATCCTAGTGGTGAAGTCCCCATTGGCTGATCAGTGGAGGGTGCCCATGCTGGGCTCCCAGGGAGAGGCAGATTCTGTGTGCAACAGCTCTGTAGGACAAGGCTGGAGCTGCTCGGCAATGTGGAGAACCTTTTCCAGCCTGCCTGTTCATGGCAAACCAGAGTCCTCTAAAGCCTGGCTCGTTTCTAAAGGTGGTGGTTGTTCACTGTTATATTTATTGATGAGCCTCTAGCATAGCTATTTTTTCCTCTACTATGACCAGTGTTGCAGACAGTCCCGCTAGCTGCACTTTGGTAGCTGAAACTGCCCACCCACTTGTAACCGTCGATGGAAGATGTTGGGGTTTTGAGTGTTCTGGACTAAAAGCAATAATAACTAGTGCCTTAATGCAGGCTGCCTCTCGTCTGCTCTAGCCCTGTGAATAGAAGTGGGAGCCAGGCTTCAAGTCCTTTCCAAATGTGATTGGACTTATTCTGCTGAAGGAACAAAAATCAACTACATCATGTATTGACAAGGTAAATACTGGTTCTTTCTGCTTCTCTCATCGTTTCTAAAGACATTCACACCCTTTTCTCCTCCCAGCCGGGAGACTCAGCAGCTCCTGGGAAGAGCAGGGCATGGGTCTCCTCCACCATCCTTGCATGGCACTGGCCTTGGCGATTGCCAAATCCTGGCAGCTCTGCAGTTGCTCGCAGCTGGAGCAGCTCGGCTCCCAGAGCTTCTAGCGCCGGCCGAGCCCCCTTTGCCCCAAGGTGCTGCCGGCCCTGCTGCGGCTGCCGTGGGCAGCGGGTGTCCGGGCAGCTCCGTGCCTGCCCCGGCCGTGCTCGGGAAGCGCCGGGCTTGGAGGGGACGCTGCCCGGGCAGGAGCTGAGCTCGGGCACCTGTTGGCCCTCGGGCTCCTGTGGGAGCCCCAGCCCCGCAGCCCCAGCCCCGCAGCCCCAGCCCCGCAGCCCTGCCGCTGCCAGCATCGCACCCCGCCGGGACTCTGTGCCAGCAGCCAGCGCCGACCGTACAGCCACCTCCGGGCATCCACGGCCCCTGCCCAGCACGGCCTGCACTGCCCCATCCAGGGCTCACCCGAGTCGGGCTCAGGCTCCAGTGGCTGCTGCCAGCAGCAGGAAATCGGGCAGCGCCACGATCATCTCGCCTGGCTTTAGTCTCTTGAACAATGGCACAGAAATGTAATGCTTGGGAGGAGCAAAGCCCAGAGCCCTTGGAGGCTCCAAGCCTTAACCATCAGCCCCTGCAGCTCCAAAAGCTGCTCCCTGCAGCCTGGCTCCAGCAATTCCCAAGGCTGTCGTGGCCTTCAGAGCATGACAGGGATTTTGCATCCCTGCAGCCTGATGCCAGCTCTCGGCCCAGGACTCCCGAAGGCTCAAGGAGGAAGGCCGGCAGAAGGTTTTTTACCTTTTTGGTGGCATCGCTGCAGAGGCTGCTCCTGTCAGAGTCGCCTCCCTGATGGTGACAGATATGCTCTTGGGGACACTGCTCTGCCTCAGCCCAGGAACACGAGCAGTGCCCAGTGCCGGGAGCAGCGTGTGTGAAAGCTCCCCATGCGCAGAGAGCCCCAGCCCTGGGGTGGCCGTGCCAGCAACCCCAGAGACCTCCAGCCCCAGGAACATGGAGCAACCCCAAACCACACCCCTGCAAACACTACCTGTGCCCAAAGGAATTGCAAAGAAATCTGAGGTGTTTCCAGAAAACAAATGACAATTTATTTACAGAAGAGCAGCAACAACAACATGCTGCAGAACGTATTTACAATAGAAGAGTCTTTATAACAACAACAATCTACAGAACGTATTTACAGTGGAACATTCTAAGCAAAAACTAAAATCTAACAAACATATTTACAAAAGTGAACAACAAGAATGAACAGAACATATATGCAGGAAGTTGTGTCCATCATCTCCATCAGTCCTGGAAGAAAAGGAAGCAGCAGGGTCACTCCAGCCCGGCCCTGAGGGCTATTGCCTGTGCCCCCAGGCTGGCACACGCTGGCCCAGGGGCACTGTGCTGCCAGCACTGAGCCTGGCTGGGGCTGGGAGCCGTGCCTCAGGCACTGGCACGGGGCTGGTGTGGCCCAAAGCAAGCGCAGGGCAGGCCGGGGGTGGCGCTTGTGCCACCGGAATCCGGGGATCCCCCCGGGGCGCTGTGTCCCTGAGCAGGGCCACCCAGCCCAGCCCCAGCCTGGCGGCAGGGGAGCCGCTGTGCCTGTGGGCACGGCATGGGGAGCACGTGCCTGTCCTGCTGCTGGGGCTCCATCCTCATCCCAGGACCATGGGCTCCTCCTCATCCTTCTCATCCACCTCCATTGGTTCTTCTTCATCAGTCACATCCACTTCCATATCCTCTTCTTCCTCCGTGACATCAACGTCCATCTCCTCCACTTCTTCTTTGATGTCCACCTCCATTTCCTCCTCCAAATCATCCACATCAACATCCATCTTCTCCTCCACATCAATCACGCTGTCTACCTCCATGGCCTCCTCAGTGTCTCTGGCAGGCTGCATCAGGTAGCACAAGCTCACGGTGGGGTCCCTGTCCCACTGCATCCCCACAGGGCCCCAGCCCGCCCAGGCAGTTGGGGGTGCCCAGCTCCATGGAATGGCACTGTACCTCCACTGGGACAGGAGAGCACATCTTGCTGGGATTGGTGGTGAGGCTCAGGCAGCAGGATGAGCTCAGGACTGATGGATAAATTGGGAGTAGCGAAATAGTGTGCAGGGTGCACGGCGCAGTGTGGTCTCCTGGCTGGCTCCAGGGTCAATGGTTGTGTTGTGCTCAACAGCAGGAGCTGGAGGCTCCACCTGCAACATGGGCTGTGACATCACAATTCTGGGAGCTGGGATGTCACAGGAGTTCCAGGGCCACCCTGCACTGTGGGCTCAGGATCGTAGAATGTTCAAATCCTTAAAAGGTTGGGCTTTGACAGAGCTCTTCACATGATCTCTCTCCAACCTGAGCAACCTCCCACCACACCAGGATGCTCTGGAGCACATCTAAGCTGGCCTTGGATGTTTCCAGGGCTGGGACATCCACAGCCTCTCTGCACAGCCTGTGCCATTGCCCACTACACTCACAATAAATAATATTTTCGCTACATCCAATCCATTCCTACTCTCAGTTTGAAGCCATGCCCTTGTCGTGTCACTACAGCTCCCAACCAAGAGTTGCTCTCCCACTTCCCTGTAGTCCCTTCACACCCTCCAAAGGTGCTGGGAGGTCTCCACACAACCTTCTCTTGGCCAGGCTCAACAGCTCCAACTTTCTCAGCCTGTCTTCACACAGCAGGTGCTCCAGTGCCCTCAGCAATGTCGTGGGCTATTCTGCACTTGCTCCATCAGTTGCCCGTCCTCCTGCTGTTGGGGAGCCCAGAGCTGGAGGCAGCCCTGCAGCTGGGCTGTCCTGAGAGGGGAGAAGACAGGCAGAATGTCCTCGCTGCCCTGCTGCCCACGCTGTTGGATGACCCTGGCACACAGGGGGTTCTGGGCTGCCACTGCCCAGGGCTGGCTCCTATTGGGATGCACATGTGAGGCTGGTGTCCAGCTCTTCTTCTCTTGGCTGCACGCAAACATCACAGCCCTGTCTCCTCACCAGCCATCCGAGGCTTCAAAAGTTCCTAACGCAGGTCACACACCAGCTCCCGCCCCACTGCTTTTGCTGCAGCCTCCCAGTTCAATCTTCAATGTGCTGGGAAACTGCTCAGTGTCATTCTGTTACTCCAATGGATACACAAATGTTTCCTTGTGCTGGCTGCAAATCTTTTTTGTAGTTACACTGTTGCATTGGTGGTACTGACACAGAGTTCTTTCGATTCGTTCCACTTGTTGAGAGGGCAGAGTGAGTTAGGACTTGCTTTGTATGCAGAAACAAAAAAGTAGCAATGATCTGGTGAGGTATAGATTTACTTCCATCCAAATTGGCCTCTTCCTAACACAGAAATCAGCCTCTCAATTACCCACACTGCCATTTCAAGTCCTTTTGCTGGGAAAAGTACTGCCTGCAAATACACGGAAGTGTTCTGAAATCTATTCCCCGGGTGTCCCCAAGTGAGGAGGCCCAGCAGAGCCACAGCCTTGGCTCTATGTGACACGAGGGCAGAGAGCAGCCGTGTCCCCTGATCAACCGTGGCAGGGGGAGCGCAAATCCACGGCGACAGGCAGAGGAAAAATATGTGTTAGCACTGTAGCCCAGAGCAGCCCAGACCCTGCTGAGCACCTGGGAGAATCTCCCTGCCCTGGCACTGACCAGCGACCTCCCCTGGGGACACCCGTGTGTGGAAAATCACACTGCCAAAGGCCAGTGTCCACAAGAGAGCCAAAAAAGTCCCGCAAAAATCCCCTTGATTAGAATAAAGGGAAAGAGTTTGCTCGGCCATTCCCCTGCGATGTCTCTCTCAAGTGTCTGGAGGGTGCAGCCTCTTTTTAATCTGAAAGTGCTGATCAGATATTGCCCTCTGCCTTTCCCCATTGGCTGAGGTACTAGGAAGGGACAGACTTCCCAAACCACCTACTACATATTCCCCCTTTGATGTGTATCCCCCACCCCGCATCATGCGCTGTCTGATCACTAAAATTAGCTCTGAGCCCACCCTGGGCCCAGAAATTAATCCCCATCAATCTCTCAAGCCTGCACCTTTTTCCCTAGAGTTCACAAGTGCAGGCCGAGCTTGGTTCGGTAACAAACCTGCACGGTTTGTGTTCCTACAGACCCCTCTCGTTTCTCTCCAGAACCTGACTGCTTCTTTGCTCTTCTCTCATCGTTTCTAAAGACATTCACACCCTTTTCTCCTCCCAGCCGGGAGACTCAGCAGCTCCTGGGAAGAGCAGGGCACATCAGGCATGGCTCTGCTCCACCAGCCAGGCAAGGCACTGGCCTTGGGGATTGCCAAATCCTGGCAGCTCTGCAGTTGCTCGCAGCTGGAGCAGCTCGGCTCCCGGAGCCGCCAGCGCCGGCTGAACCCCCTTTGCCCCAAGGTGCTGCCGGCCCTGCTGCGGCTGCCGTGGGCAGCGGGTGTCCGGGCAGCTCCGTGCCTGCCCCGGCCGTGCTCGGGGAGCGCCGGGCTTGGAGGGGACGCTGCCCGGGCAGGAGCTGAGCTCGGGCACCTGTTGGCCCTCGGGCTCCTGCCGGAGCCCCAGCCCCGCAGCCCCAGCCCCGCAGCCCCAGCCCCGCAGCCCTGCCGCTGCCAGCATCGCACCCCGCCGGGACTCTGTGCCAGCAGCCAGCGCCGACCGTACAGCCACCTCCGGGCATCCACGGCCCCTGCCCATCATGGCCTGCACTGCCCCATCCAGGGCTCACCCGAGCCGGGCACAGGCTCCAGTGGCTGCTGCCAGCAGCAGGAAATCGGGCAGCGCCAGGATCATCTCGCCTGGCTTTAGTCTCTTGAACAATGGCACAGAAATGTAATGCTTGGGAGGAGCAAAGCCCAGAGCCCTTGGAGGCTCCAAGCCTTAACCATCAAGCCCTGCAGCTCCAAAAGCTGCTCCCTGCAGCCTGGCTCCAGCAATTCCCAAGGCTGTCGTGGCCTTCAGAGCATGACAGGGATTTTGCATCCCTGCAGCCTGATGCCAGCTCTCGGCCCAGGACTCCCGAAGGCTCAAGGAGGAAGGCTGGCAGAAGGTTTTTTACCTGTTTGGTGGCATTGCTGCAGAGGCTGCTCCTGCCAGAGCCCAATCTCTGCTGGTGACAGCTTTGCTCTTGGGGAAACTGCTCTGCACCAGCCCAGGAACACGAGCAGTGCCCAGTGCCAGCAGTGGCATCAGTGGAAGCTCCCCATGCGCAGAGAGCCCCAGCCCTGGGGTGGCCGTGCCAGCAACCCCAGAGACCTCCAGCCCCAGGAACCTGGAGCAACCCCAAATCACAATTCTGTATGTGTGGCTTGTGCCCAGAGGAATTGCAAAGAACATTGTGGAGTGGAAAACAAATGACAATTTATTTACAGAAGAGCAGCAACAACAACATGCTGCAGAAGGTATTTACAACAGAAGAATCTTTATAAAAACAACGATCTACAGAACGTATTTACAGTGGAAGGTTCTATCTAAAAACTAAAATTTAAAAAACATATTTACAAAAGGCCAGAACAGCAACTAATAGAACATATATACAGGATGTCCATCATCTCCATCAGTCCTGGAAGAAAAGCAAGCAGCAGGGTCACAAGAGGATCCACACTGGGGAGAGGCCCTAGAAGTGTTCCGAGTGTGGGAAGAGGTTTCACACCAGCTCCAACCTCCTCAAGCACCAGGTGATTCACACAGAGGAGAGACCCTTCCACTGCCCTGACTGCAGGATGGGCTTTAAGCTCAACTCCCACCTTGTCAGCCACCAGCACATCCACACTGGGGAGAGACCTTCTGAGTGTGGGGAATGTGGAAAGAGCTTCAGCAAGAGCTACAGCCTGATTCGCCACCAGAGGATCCACACTGGCGAGAGGCCTTTTGAGTGTGGGCAATGTAGGAAGAGCTTCGGTAGGAGGTCTGAGCTGATCGTCCATGAGAGAATCCACACTGGGGACCAGCCTTATGAGTGTGGGGAATGTGGGAAGAGCTTCAACTGGAGCTCTCACATGATCAAGCACCAGATGGTCCACACTGGGGAGAGGCCCTAGGAGTGTTCCAAATGTGGGAAGAGGTTTCTGACCAGCTCCAACCTCCTTCTGCACCGGCGGATTCACACAGGGGAGAGACCCTTCCACTGCCCTGAGTGCAGGAAGGGCTTCAAGAACAACTCCCACCTCATCACCCACCGGCGCATCCACACTGGGGAGAGACCCTATGAGTGTCCTGAGTGTGGGAAGAGCTTCTCCAGGAGCTCTCACTTGACCAAACATCAACGGAGGCACCAGAAAGGGAAGCCCTGGAAGTGCCCCAAGTGCAGGAAGAGCTTCATGTGCTGCTCCAACTTCATCCCCCATTGGAGCACCTACGTTGAGAAGAGCCCTGGTGACCCTCACTTGCAGGGACCCACACTGGGAAGACACCTGGCTAGTGGCTTCCACATCCTCCTGATTCCCTGTATCCACCTGGACAAACGCAGGGGCAGGAACATCCATCGGGACTCACATTGATATCGGAAATTCTTTGGGAAGGGCTGATTTATTAACTTTATATCTCCTAAAAAATGTGACCTGCTGTGTCCAGTTGTTTCTTCTGGTGGCATCAAGCAACACTGGATGATCTTAGAGATCTTTTCCAACCTGAATAATTTCCTTCTTCATCCTGTAAAACAACCAAAATTGGGGTAAAATTAAATAAATGAAACAAAGTGATCTAAAGCTGCACCATTTTACTGGGATTTGTGGGTGACTTTGAGATTCAGGGGAAAATTAATGAGGATTTGGGTGTTCTGGGGCTGCCCAGGCTGGGGTACATGGCCATGATCTCATAGTTGTACCAGGAAAACATGTCCACCTGAGCCCATCTGTTCTTCATTAATTCTGGTTTTTTGTCCCAATGCCTGGCCTGGGTCTCCCCATTTGGGGTGTGCCCCCCAAGGTGCTCAAATTGCTGCTGAAGTGCCCAAGCTGCTCCCAGCTGTGGTTGTTCCTGTCCACCAACCTCTCCTGGTCAGTGCGATGGGGGCTGGGAGGGGGTTTAGGGGCTCCTGAGGGGATTGGGAGGGGCTTTTGTGGCTCTTGGGGGCATTTGTGGTGCTTGGAAGGGTCTTGGTGGGGTCTGTGAGGGAGTTTTAGGGTCCTGGCCTGGCTCTGTGGCTTGGAGAGAATTTGGGTGGGTCTTGGAGAAGATAGGAATGGGGTTATGGTGTGTCTTGGGACCATTTATATTGCAGGGAGTAGTTTGGGAGGATCCTAGGAGGAGCTGTGGGGTGGTTTAAGAGGCCTGTGAGTGACTATGGAGCTGGGAGGGGCTTTGAGGCCATTGTGATCCCCCAGACCCCCAAAGCTGCCCCCAGACGCTGCTCCCCAAGATGCTGCCAGGGTTCAGGGGCTCCATGCTGGGGTTCATCCTCCTGGTGCTGTGGGAGAAGGTGAGGGGTGTCCCCAGGGATCATGTGTGTCCCCCAGAGCGTGGGTGACCCCTCCCCATCCCAGTATCACCCCCTTTTCCCTCCCCACGGGGCTCCTGACCCAGCTCCTGCTCCCCCCAGGAGGGAATCTGGGGAGGGGGCAGGGGGGTGCACAGCCCCTGCTGGGGGATGACCCTGAGCCAGTGCCCTTTGTTTAGCACCAACCTGGGCTTGGGGCTGCAGGAGGAAGAGGCTGATGGGAAGCAGATCCTGCAGGTGGGACAGTGCTTGGGGTCAGATGAGCAGTGTTGGACTTCTCTGGGGGAACTGTGAAGGTGGGTGGGGCGAAGTTACCTCACAGTGACCTCACCCAGCCCTCTGTGACATCACACAGCCACCGTGTGATGTCACAGACAACTCTATGATGTCATACCTCCCTGTAATTTCATACACTTGTGCTGTGATGTCACAGCTCACTCTGTGATGTCACTGCCTCCTCTATGATGTCACACAGTAAGTCTGTGATTTAACAGCTGCCCTGTGATGTCACACAGTCCCCCCTTTGATGTCACAACCCACTCTGCGTGTCACTACCCATTCTGTGATGTCCCACAGCCATTCTGTGATGTCACAGAACTGCCCTGTGATGTCACAGCCCTATCTGCGATGTCACAACCCTGCTCTGTGATGTCACACCACCACCCCGTAGTGTCACAGCCCACTCTGTGATGTCCCACAGGCAGCTCTGTGATATCACAGCCCACTCTACCATGTCCCATCACCATCCTGTGATGTCACAGCCCTCTCTGTGATGTCACACAGCCTCCTCTGTGTCACAGCCTGCTCTGTGATGTCACTCATTCCCTCTATGATGTCATAGCTGCTTGATGACCTCACACAACACATTCTGTGATGTCACACTGCTCCTTTCTGACATCACAGCTGCTCTGTGGTTCTATAACAGCCACAGAGGTGTTCCCAAAAATTCAGTAAAATAAAAACCTTCTTAACACCAGTGCAGCATTAAGCAGCAGCATTCTTTATTTGGCCAGATGCACAGGGTAGAGCTCCTCCCAAAGCTGTGCATGCTGAGCATGGGAAAGTTCCTGTTTCTATCCTGTGTTTTACAGACCTATTCAGTGATTGTCCCAGAATAAACTTACATATGATCATCTTTTCCCCAAAATCATTACCATATTTCCCCCCATCTGTTCATCTGTTTCTGCACATCTGTTCTTCTCTCCTGGGGCTCTCTTTGGTGGTCCCTGGTGGTTGGTGACCCCAAAGTCCTACCTGACCACCTGGTGAGCTGGTAGAAGTTGGCACACCTGGGCTGATTGCTTCCTACAGAATAAGCATTGTGTGGTTCCAGGGGCCAGGGGGTTTTGGAGAATAAGCATTGTATGAACCCACCACGTGCAAATGATTCTTCATCTGGCAACATTCCCCTCCTTTGAGGCTTGGGAAGCTTCTCTTCCCTTCAAGCCTTCATAAGCCTCACTCTGCTCTTTTACTCACATCCCATGAGTTCCTCACCTGCATTCCCAACCATCTTCTTCACACAGCTTAAAGCAAGTGTCATAATCACAATTATTACTATGATCCCAATTATACTTTACAAAAGTAAGGCCGACCAAGCAGTCAGAGAAAATCCAAGTCCTTTAAATATTTTATTTAACCAGTTACTTTCTAATCCTCCCCTTAATTCCCTGCTGAATGCAGCAAACAATTTTAGCCTCTCTGCCTGGTCATCCAATTCAGCATCACATTTGGAATGTACACACAACAAGTATTGTTGTTTCAATTCAAGGATCCACATACTCCAGTTAACAGCAAAAGATCTAATGCCAGTTTGTTCTGTAAAGTCATTTTAGTTGTGGCTTGCAATCGTTCATTTATTTCAGTAAACCATTTATTTCAGTAAACCCCAACTGAGTTGCATTCACTGAAGTTCCCATTTGCAGTCCAATGGTGTGTGTTTATTCTGTTCCTTAAAGGCAGATCTTTGAGATCTTTGAGGAGTAAAGATGGATTCTAAAATCCATCCCACTGCAGTTCCCATGCTGGGATGTTTCCAAGGTTCATCCCCTTTAACCTTTCCCCACAGTTGGGTTCCCAGGGGTGACTCCTTCCACAAGGGATGTAACCTTAATACCCCGAGTGTCCATTGTGCTCTTGATTCCCCCAAGGGCAAATGTGTGCTCCAAATTCCATCACTTCCCACCCATCCTGTGTGAACTAATGATTTTACCATGTCCTGCTGACAGTCTGTGTCTCTCCAAGCTGAGCTGTTTGTTAGGTGAGACCTAACAAGTGTCATCAAGAAAGGCAGAATAATTTCTACAAACACATCCCAGCCTTAGAGCCTGGGCCACAGCCATGAGCCACTGTACCTCAGGATTCCAAATAGTTCAAGTGTCTATCCAAATGCAATTCCACTTTTCCTTTGTCCTGGGATCCTCTGGCCTTGATCTTATTAAATCAGGATATTTTACACCCACCTGTGAGGGGTCCTCTGGGAGGCCTGGGCTCCCTTCCCAGTCAAGACACCACTGAACCGGCTGGATATATTCCCATTGTCCTGTCTGAGGGCTGTTCCATACTTCTGGGATTTGACATCCCCAAGGGGTATCAGTGCAATCTGTCAGCCAATAGATATTACCTGAGGTGACTTCCAGATCCAGTTTTGAGATATTACAATTCTCAACAATATTGTTCTGATGTCTAAGAATTTCTTCGGAAGGAATATTCTCCTTCAATCCTTTCCATTTGCCCTGGGTGCTATTTCCTTCCCACATGTGTTCCCAGATTTTTGTCAAAGTGCTGACTAAAGCTCCCCATGGAATTGGATTTTCTGCAGAGAATATGTGTTGGCAAACAAGCTGTCATAGGGGTTACATTCTGTACTCTGCCAAAATCTTGCACTAACTTTAAGACCACATTCCCCTCCCCAGAGGTTAATAATATAGTTTCTATACCTGTTTCTAAAACAGTAAGATATATATATGTATTTCATATATATATATATACAGAAAACCCCCAGGGTCCAGGGTATCAGTCAGTTTTCTCTCTGCTGTATTTAATGTGTGGTTGCTGGTTTTACCTGCGTGTGATTGTCCTAGGTTGCAATATTGATGTAGTTAAGTATTCTATTACCACCAGCTATGGGCCATTAGCTGCTATCACCCACTCTGGATGACAGGCAATGGGCCATCCGTTAGCTATTATCACTTGCTAATGACCCACCCCGCATGACAGGCAATGGGCCATCAGGGACCCACCGTGTGACTCATGGACTTATCTCATCCTACTGTGGGATGCTCTGCCCAGGAGGGAGGAACCAGGTGTTCCCACCTGGATATAACCTGGCCTTGGAACTGCCTGAGCTAGCCCTGTCTACTGGGCTCCCAGAGGACCAGAGCTACTACTGGATCTTCAGCTGGAGACTAGACCTTCACAGGATCACCGCTTCAACTGGACTACTTCAGTTGGACTGCTACTACCACCCTAACAGGGTGTTAGGTTGTATCTGACTTTGTCAGTGCTTTTCCTTGTATTATTTCACTTATTTTTAATTTCAATCTTGACTTGTGATCTCCCACTGGTTTGTTATCAAACCAACACAGTGATGAACTCAGGGTTTGATTCCTTCCACCCTGAGGGCAGTGTAGGTTACCAGGAGGACTTGGAAAGCTCCTTTGCACTTTTCCTTTAAGGGTTCAGAGCTCCAACTCTTTACATACACAAAATCCCCAGGCTGGAATGGATCAACAGGGGCATCCACAGCAACTGGTCCCACCAGGGTTATAAACTCCTTTCCTAAAGAAATCAGGTATAGACTTACATCTGTTTCTCCCTTTGAATGGATTTCTCCAGGAACTGATGGTGTTTGGTACAGCCAACCCTACAGCAATTCACTGGTTTTGTCCCTGGCTGAATTCTGACTCACAGAAGAGCCAGAGGAAGGGTCTGGGGCCATTTTAAAGAGGTTTCTTGGCACATTTTACTAATTTGTTGTTTCAAATTCTGATTCATCCTTTCCACTTTCCCACTCACCTGTGGTCACCAAGGGCTGTGTCAGTCCCTTTTGATACCCAGGCTTTTGCTCGGCTGTTGCACCACATCTGCTATAAAATGGAAACTTCTCTCTGAAGACAACCCAAGTGGCCCTCAAATCTTGGCATGATTGATTAAGCTTAATTTTTACCACTTCCCTGGATTTATTGGTGCGACAGGGAAAGATCTCTGGCCATTCGGAAAATTTGTCCACCATTACCAAAACATACTGATTCCAAATTTGTCTGGGTAATTCAGAGAAATCCATTTCCAATAACTTCTAGATTAATTTCCCTGTTTAACTGTTCCAGGAAGTGGCCTTTTCCTATTTCTGGGATTGTTTTTAAATAAATTCAACAATTCACTGTTATCGATTTTGCAATTTCACTCTATCCCACAGCAAGCTCAGAATTTCAGACATTAGATATCATGGACTCAGTTCCCCAGTGGGTTTTGTTGTGAGCTTTTTCCTTTATTTCCCTCATTACAAAAGGTAAATCCCTCCATCCCTCTTCATTCTAAGTGGCTTTTAACATATTTGCTAAACATTGATTTGTACAGGGTTCCACTCCCCTCCCACTCGGTTTGGGGGGTCTCATCCCATCTTTTAGCCCCCCTTCTCCCCTTTCCCATCTACCAGCCCCGCCCCCCTTCTCACCGCGCCCCCCGCTCACCCCGCGGCCGGGGGGACTCCCAGCGCCACCAGTGCCACCAGTAGGGCCCCAGCTGTCCCCACACGCTCTTGCCGTGCCCAGTGCCGGTTTTGCAGGTGCCCAGAGCCCCAAAGCAGCCCAAAGCGCTCTGCCCTGGGGGGTCCCCAAAGCGGCCCCGCCCCGCGCGGCACTGGCAGCACCAGTCCGGAGCAGTGCGCAGCGCGGGCGGGCGCCATCAGCCGTGCCGGGCAGGGCCGGGCAATGCCCGCGGGGCTCCCCCCGCACTCGGCCCCCGCTTGCCGGGACAGCAAGGGGGGCCCGGCCTGGGCGCCTCCCACCTCCCCTCTCCCCAAATTCCGCTGCCGGGGGCGCTGGGGGTGAGGGGGGCGCAGGTGGGGTCCAGAGGTGCTGGAGCCACGTGTCCCCCCGCTGCCAGCGCCACCCCCGAAGGATCAGGGGTACCCCAAAACTCCCTCAAAGCTGCCGGATGTCCTGCAAGCCCCTAAGGAGTGGGGTCCCCCGGCTTTATCACCCCCAACCTTCGGCTGCCTCATCCCGACCCCATCCCATCCCATCCCATCCCATCCCATCCCCCTCCCCCAGACTTCATCCCTCACCCCAATCCACATCCCATCCCATCCCATCCCATCCCATCCCATCCCATCCCATCCCATCCCATCCCATCCCATTTCTCCCTGCAGCCGCCACCACGACCCCCGAAAAACTCACGTCTAGGTTACTCCCCAATATCTTCCCAAGGAGCATTTGCGACTCACATTTGGAGTCCTGCGAGATCCAAACATCCCCCTCTCCTCCCGCCCCCCCTAAAGTACACAAAAAAAACCAACCCTCCCAGGATCAACCAAAGTTATTTGGGTCTCGGATCTGGTGTCCTACAAGGTCCGAAATCCCCCTCTCCCAAAAAGAACCCCAGGCACCGCCCAAGATATTTGGGCCGAGCTCCCCCTGCCCGCTCACCTGCGGGATGCCCCGAGAAGGGCGATGCTCTCGGGCCGAGGGTTGCGGACAGAAAGAGCGATGGACGCACGTGGTGACTGCTTCTTCTGCTTCTCTTTCTGCTCCTCTGGCCCTCCTCTTCCTCCCGCTCCCCCTCCTCCATCCCTCCTCCCCACCCGCTCTTCCTCCTCCTCTGTCTCTCCTCCTCCTCTCCTGCCTGCTCGTCCTCTTCTTTTTATTTCTGACTCCCATCCCGGCTTTGTCTCACATCACCCTTGGTCCATCCCGTGCTCAGCAGAGCATCCTGTGCTCTGTCAGCACTCTCTGCTCCTTCGGGAAGGATTTGGGATTTATGCCAGGCACAGACACTGAACCTCACCCCAAACTGCCCCGGTGCCATTGCTGTCCCCTCGGCACTGGGCAGCTGCAGTCCCAGGGCAAGCAGGGACACAAACGAAGCCAAGTGCAGCCCAGCTGCCCGCGCTGATCCAGACGAGCCCCAGGGACAAGGTCCTGCACAGCCACACGGAGCCCTCGGCTCCTGGCTGGGAACGGCTTGTGTTGTGGCTGCCCCAGCGGCCAGAGCAAGTCCTGGAGCTCCCCCAGCTCCTGCAGCAGGACCCAGGTTCCACCTGCTCTGCCAGGCCCTGGCCACTGGCTCCATGCAAAGGGGGAAGACAAGAAGAATGCATTGGATGCAGCCCCCAAGGACCTCGAGCAAATTGTTTAGGAACATCCAGACCTTGAGCTGACGTTTGCAAAGCTGCAGCTGGCAGAGTTCTGTGATGCAGGAGACCCAGCACAGGAAGAGGAGACCTACAAGGAGCTGCAGGAGAAACACCCTGAGCCTCAAATGCTGCTGAGCTCTAAATTTCTGCTGGAGAAAATTCTTCCTCTCCAGGAAGAGATCCTGGGATGAGGCAAAAGCAAAGTTTGTGGCTGGTGACATATTTCCCATGCAGAGAGAGCAGAGGAGCTGCAGGTGGAGGCTGGGAGCCTGGGAGGAGGGAGGGGTGAGCAAGGTGGTTTTTTAGGGTTTGTTTTAGATCTCCTTCTCATACTGTGATTTGCTTGGAATTCAATTCCCTTAATTTCCCTAACTTGTGTCTGTTGTGCCTGTGACAGTGACCAGTGAGTGACCTCTCCCTGCCCTTATCCCAGCCCACGAGCCTTTCCTCCTGAGTTCTGTGTCCTGCTCCTGTGAGGACAGTGACAGTGCAGCTTTGGTGGCACCAGGCACCCGGCCAGGACCAGCGCAGCCCAATAATCCCTGCAATTCCTTCCCTCCAGGAAAGGTTCGTGAAAAGAGCAAACAGGACTGTGGAGAAGATTCCTGGAAAACTGAAACAGCTTTCAAGAAGTGAAATGAAAATGTAAGGATACAATCCACAGTGTTTTCCTCTATTTATTTCTATACTCCCCTTTTCCGTGTTGCACTACTTCTCCATGCCATTAATTGCAATCAGATCTCACCTCTAAGATCTATGGCTTAGCAAGTTTTAAACTCCCTGAAATACCATGAGTTACACACAGTTTGTCTTCCCCCGTTCTGTTTGGAAAGCAATGCAGGAGACATAAGTGCAGTGCTTGTGTTGGGAATGAATTCTAGAGACAGGGAATGTGCTCCACTAGTGTTTGACCCTCAGCAGGGACAATGCACAACAGCAGCCAAGGGGATTGCTGTGCCACTGTGCAGCAGTCAAGCCTCCGGACCTGGGCTGAACACGGCAAAGTTCCCGTGTTTGGACAGACTCAGGGGCTGCCCCCGGGGCGCGCGGGGCTCGGCCGTGGGGCGCGCGGGGGCGAGCGGGGAACGGACAAACGGCCACTCGGACATATGGCCACTGGGACTAACGGCCCCGGAGTTTCAGTTGCAGCGGCGGCAGCGGCAGCGGCGGCAGCAGCGAAAGCAGCGGCGGCAGCGATAGCAGCAGCAGCAATCTACGACCCTCTCCGTCCCTTTCTCCTGCTCCTCCTTTCCCTCTCCCGCTGTCCCTCACCCTCCGTCAGTGTCCCGCAGCCTCTCCCGGTGTCTATATCCCACTCCCCGCCTCCTCTCCCGCTGTCCCTTTCCCTGTGTCCCCTCCTTTCCCGGTGTCCCTCTCCCCCTGCCAGCCCGGGCCATGCCCCAGGCTCGCCCCCGGCCCCGGCCGGGGCTGCCCCCTCCCCGCCCCTGGGCGTCCCGCCGCGCTCTCGCCTCCGCCCGGCTCTGGCGAGCCTGGCTATGGCGCTGCTGGGCGGGCATCAGTGGCTGGGGCTGGGGCGGCATCGTCAGGCTTTGGCTCCGCCTGTCCCGAGCCTGGCCCCGGCCCCGACCCAGGGTCCAGTCCCGGCCCCAGCCCCAGCCCCAGCCCCAACCCCAGCCCCAATCCCGGCCCCGACCCCGCACCCGAACCCGGCCCCAGCCCCGACGGCGTCCCCAAGCCCAACCTCGGCCCCAATCCCGACCCCGACCCCGCACCCGAACCCGGCCCCAGCCCCAGCCCCGACCCCAGCCCCAATCCCGGCCCCGACCCCAGCCCCGATCCCGCACCCGAACTCGGCCCCAAGCCCAGCCCCAGTCCCGACCCCAGCTCCGGCCCCGTTACCGGCTCCTCCCGGGGCCCGAGGAGGACACACGCGGCTCGGCCGCTCCCGCCGCCTCCGCTGCGCCTTCCCCAGCCCGAGCTCCGCCGCTCGGCAGTCCGGCCGCCGGCCCCGAGCCGCCCGTGCCCCGTTCAGAGGGGGATGCCTGGCCCGGGGCGGCTGAGAGGCGGTCGGGGGCCGTGTGTGGCCCCGGGCCGAGCGCTGACGGCCGCGTGTCGCCCGCAGGGAAGGCGCAGGAGGCCCTGCAGGAGCGGTACCGGCTGGGTGAGCTGCTGGGGACAGGCGGGTTCGGCAGCGTCTACGCGGGGACGCGGCTAGCGGACGGAGCCCCGGTGAGTGGCTAGCGGAGGAGGAGGAGGAGGAGGAGGAGGGTGGGGCTCGGCAGGGCGGGCGGAGGACGAGGAGGAGAGCGGGCAGCGAGCTGAGCCTGCTGCTCCCCTTGGCTTGCAGGTGGCCATCAAAGTGTGTCACGGAACCGCATCCGTCATTGGGGCGAGCTGGTGAGTGCGCGGGGCCAGCGGCAGAACCCGGGCCGTGCCGGGTGGGGATAAGCCTGGGCCCGGCAGGGTGGAAACCGCCAGGAGTCCTGGAGGGAGAGCGGGCGAGGGGTGAGCGGGGGAGGCAGATCATCCCGGGCTGGGTGAGGGGTTCCAGAGCCCCGACACTGATGGCATCGTGGTCCTCCTGCAGCCCGATGGCACCAGAGCACCCCTGGAGATCGTGCTGCTGGACAAAGTGTCCACTGGGTTCCATGGCATCGTCCAGCTCCTGGAGTGGGTTGAGCTCCCCAACGACTACCTGTTGGTGCTGGAGCGCCCGGAGCGGTGTCAGGACCTCTGGGATTTCCTGGCAGAGCGGAGGTTCCTGCCGGAGGAGGAGGCGCGGGGGATGTTCCGCCAGGTGCTGGAGGCCGTGCGGCACTGCACCAGCTGCGGGGTCCTGCACAGGGACATTAAACCACAGAACATCCTCATCGACCTGTGCACCGGACAGGCCAAGTTGATTGACTTTGGCTGTGGCACCTTCCTCCAAGACACAGCCTACACCCAATTTGCAGGTGAGGCCTCCCAGGGGATGCTCCTGGGCATCTCATGGCCCAGCTTGGGTGTAGCACCAGGGCCTCCTCTCTTGCTGCCAGGCATGGGATTAACTCTTCAGCAAAGTTACTTTTGGGTGGGGGTAGAAGGGGGGCAGCTTGCAGCCCTGTTGAGCACCTTCACTCCCACTGTGCCCTGGGCTGGGGCTGGGGCAGCCAGTCTGGCAAACCCCAATGAGTGTAGCAGTGAGGGGGGTCAGACCCCATGCCCCAGCCAGTTTGGTGTGCAGGTGAGGAAGGACTTGGACTGCTCCAGTCCCCTTGTTTGCCTTGGCTTGTAATTGTTATTTGGGGGCAATGCAGGGAGGGATGAGAGTGGTTTTTCCTACCACTGGGAATGGTTTTATTTTGCATGTCATGATTGGACCTCCCCAGGGCTTCTGCTGCCTCATTCCAACCCCAGTGGCTTCTTTTCCAACCCCAAGTTTGTCCATGAGTAACAGGTTCTGGCGAGAGGGCAGCAGGTCACCCTGTGTTCCCCTGGTGCAGCCCCCACATGCCCAGGGATGCTGGGGCGAGGCTCTGGGAGCAGCAGCATCCCCTGATGAACTCCATCTGTATTCCACAGGAACCCTGTCCTACAGCCCACCAGAATGGACCCAGCTCAGATGCTACCACGGCGAGGCAGCAACGATCTGGTCCCTGGGCCTCCTGCTGTACCACCTGGTCGTTGGGAAGCACCCATTCAGGAAGGGCCGGAAGATCATCTGGGGGCGGATCTTGTTCCCACGACGGCTTTCTCAAGGTGGATCCTCATCTCTGTGGCACAGGGGGAATAGCAGTGTTGGGAGAGAGCAGCAGGCTCATGAGCATCCCGCTCTGGCAGCTGCTGAGGAGGAGGCACATGTCCTGCTCTCCTCCAAAACAGAGAATCCATGGGGAAGTTTAGGCACAGCTCTGAGCACACCCAGCATGGCCTGGGCACGGGAATGGGGAGGGGGCATATCTGACAGGACCCTTCTCCAACGGACTGGCATTTTCTGGTTTCTCTTCACAGAGTGCCAAGATGTTATTAAGAGGTGTCTGTCCATGCAACCCTTGGACAGGCCATCGTTGGAAGACCTCTTCGATGATCTCTGGATGCAGGATGTTCATGTGCCCTAGAAGAAGGAAGAGATCCACATGCACAGTTTGATGCAGGGGCCTGGCAGGTAACAGTTCCACACATCTCTTGGCAATAAGAAGCAAAGCAAACCAGACTTTTTTTGACCTGCTTGTAGCTCTGAGCAGGGATTATCAGAAGGGAACTTGCAGCTCTTGTGCTGGAGCTGAGCTGGAGATCTGCTCTGGCAAGCACTGGTGGCCACCATCCACCCTGGTTTCGCTTGTCTGGTTCATTGTTGTCTGGGGCCCTGGGCAGAACACTGACAGCCTGGTGTGGCCCCCAGGGAAGGAGCAGGAGCCCCTGGAGAAGCTGTACCAGGTGGAGCTACAGCTGGAGACACCAAGGAGGACCTCAAGGATGACAACCTCTTCCTTGACCTGGCGATGTGCAAGCTGAAGATGATCTACTTAAATTCTGGCACCTTCTTCTCTTTGGTAGGGCTTTGGGGGATAGTCTGGGGTGGTAATGAAATGGGAGTTGGGTCCTGGCCCTGCCAACAGCCCCCAGCACCCACTCTGCCCTGGGCTGGGGCTGGAGCTGGGGGCAGCCACCCAGACCAAAACAAACCCCCATGGGGGGAGCAGAGGTTCAACTGCAGAAGCTGTGCAGTGGCTGGTTTGTTTGGCAGGGGAGGAAGGGCTTGGGCTGCTCCACTGCCCTCATTTGCCCTGGGTTACCATTATTTTATGAAAGCAATGAAGGGGGAAGGGATAAAGCGTTGGTTTCCCTCAGCCATGAGTGGGTTTTTCCCTGGCATGGAGGGGTCAGTCCTTCCCTGAGCTCCTGATGGTGATAATGTAACTTTTTTCTTGTTTCTACTTTTTGTTTGTAATCGCATTAATTTGCTCTTTGGTTTTTAAAGGAAGAGCTCTCCCTGGTGTCTGGTCTGGATGGGGCAGTGCTGGGACCAGCTGTGGAATGGCTCAGATGTTCCCTCGGAGAAGGGTGAGGACATCCTTTGGGAGAAGCTTTTCTTCCAGCAGCAGATGCCATGAGGTGGATCCCCATCTTCTCGGCAGGGGTGGGATGAGGGCTCTGGGGAGATGGCAGCGAGCACAGGAGCATCCTGCTCTGGGCAGCTGCTGAGGAGGTGGATCTGCCATGGCTGGCTGGAGGTTGGGCACATGTCCTGCCCTCCTGCTCTCCTCCCAAAGGCAGCAATGATGGGGAGGTTTGGGCACAGCTCTGAGCTCAGCCAGCATGGCCTGGGCACTGCAGGCAGTTGGGACAAGGGGGACAGGAGCCTTCAGCTGACGGGCAGTTTCTGGTTTCTCTGCTTCCAGCAGGGCTCTGCGGATGCTGAGGCTGCTCTGGGCTCTGCCAGGGCTCTGCTGGCGCTCAGCCCTGGGCACGGCTGGGTCTGCTCTGCCCTCCCTTTGCTCTGACAGCTTTGCATCAGACAAGCCTGTTCTGAGCACACCGACAGAGCTTTCTGCTTGTGCAGGTGAGTGAGACTTTCCTGCAGGCCCAGAGATTGCAGTGAGGGATACACATCAATTGGCCAGAACCTAAACACTCCACAGTCCCAGCAGAACGCCTGTATCTCCACAGGATGTTTTGTCTGTCCCACTCTTCATTCCGTTTTGGGTTGGAATTGTGCAATTGCACCTTCTTCCTCCTCTAGAAGTGCCACGAGTGGGCCAAACCTGGCGAGTGGGCTGTTGTTCCTAAGGCAGTGTAGTCTGGAGTTGATGGATGAAGAATTGCCCTTCTCCACTTCCCAACCAGAGCAAAAAGCTGTAAGTGGGACTTTGCATCTTTAAGAAACCCCTGACAGTTTCAAAGGGAATGCACAGCTCATTCACAGGGTGAGAAGGAAGGGCATCTTTTTAATGAGATGGGGATCAGCAGAATTTCGATTCCCAGTCCTGCTTGGAGATGGCAGGGCAAAAAGCAATTTCTTATTGCTTCAACCAGAATTTAAAATAACTTAATATTGGAAACAAAGCCCAAAATCTGTTAAAAAAGGCTGCTGAGGCCAGTAAGATAGATCCATGCTATCAGCACATTGGCAAAGTAAATAACTGAGTTCTCTTTTACAAAAGATCAGTTACTTCTTAATCCAAAGTTACAGAAGATTTTACACGACCCACTTGAGGTTTGTTTTTATCTTTCACATTTCATCAAGTTTTTTTCTCTTTTCTCCTTTTTTTTTTCCTAAAACAGAAAACATGTGCTAAGAAAGAAATGCCCTTTGCTCCTGGTTCTCGTGTGAAGCAGCTCCCTTCCCTCTGGCCCCGGGGCTTGGGGCACTGTCAGCACCTCCTGCTTCAGCCACTGCTTCTGCTGGCATTGAGAGCAACAACCAAATTGTGGCTGATCCTGAGGGAGCAGCAGCAGTGCCTGGAGCTGATCCCTGAGTCTGGGGCAGGGCTGGACAAATGACCCACAGCAGCAGCAGCAGCAGCAGCAGCAGCAGCAAATGGAGCTGACTTTGAGCACAGCCCCTGCCACTCTTGCCTCCTGTTTGCAGTGGTGTCACAGCAGCCTGAGGCACCTGGGAGCCCTCAGTGCCAGCAGGGACTTGAGATGGCAGGCCCTGGGCTCCTGCAGGTTGTGCAAGGAATGGAGCTGGGGACTCCCTGTCCATATGGAGCTTGCAGATGGAAAAGGCTGCTGTGCCCAGGCAGCTCCAAGGGCAGAGAAATGAGGATCTCGAGCACTTGATCTGGGCCAGTTCCACAGTCCTGGGCAGCAGCCAGTGAGCAGAGGGGGAACAGAGGGCACAGCAAGAGGGACAAAAGCAGTCAAGTGAAGAGACTGGAGAGAGCCAGACCTGGCAGAAGGAACAGCTGCTTCATTGCCCTCTTGAAGAAAGCTCTTGGCTGTTTAGGAGCACTGAAAGGCATGAAGGGCAGAGAGGAGTTGACACCAAGCAATGCTCCTGTTTTCACACCCTCCCCTCTCAGTGTCCCAGAAGGAATTGGATGAACTGTGTTTTTCTTTCTGGGTCGTCTCGTCCACCATGAGCAGCCTAGCGCCAGGAGCTAAAGGGCCTGAAGCCTTAGGCCTCAAGAGCTGACCAGGAGGGAACTTTCTGAGCAAATTAATGCTGCTAACATGGACCAAACTGAATGCAGTAGGTAGAATTCTGGAATTATCTAATCCTTTCTGTTGGAAAAGACCTCTGAGCTCATCAAGTCCAGCCATTCACCCAGCACTCTCAGCCCAGCACTAAACCACATCCCTGAAGCGCCAAGGCCTGAACAAGAGGCCTGACTGAGGCTTGAACAACAGGCCTGAGCCAAAGGTGACCTCTCCATGAACCTTCCAACCAAAGGTTATCTTTGTATCCACTCATCAACAAAATATGCATGACCATTAGCACTGCGATAGATGTATCCACTCATTAGGGGATCAGGTAATGACTTTTCTGTGTTTAGAAGCTAAACAAGGTAACAAAATCTGAAATCTGGCCTGGTTTGGGGGTGTATGGTCAAAGTCAACTGCCTTGGTTCCTCCTTGAGCCCTGGCCAGGCTTTGGGAGAATCCAAGAGGAGAGAATGAATCCAGATGTCCCTGCACTGGAAGTGCTGTCAGTTTGTTTGTTCAGCACTCTCCCAGCGAGGTTGGAGCCTCACCTGTGTCTGGACACAGCTGCAGGAATTCCCAGTGTCCAGAGTGGCTCTGCAGCCCTTGGCTGTGACAGCTTCCCCAGCTGATGTGTGGGTCTGGGTGATGGTAAAGTCTGAGGGTAACTGGTGATGGATCTTTCTAAATCCCTTCCACAATCTTTGTTAGGAATGATTGGATGCATTGCTGAGCTTCTCCCATTGTGAT
This sequence comes from Lichenostomus cassidix, assembly GCF_008360975.1. Classification (NCBI taxonomy): domain Eukaryota; kingdom Metazoa; phylum Chordata; class Aves; order Passeriformes; family Meliphagidae; genus Lichenostomus; species Lichenostomus cassidix. The sequence goes on along the minus strand of NW_028147995.1, from coordinate 60,370 downwards.
TCTTTGCCACTTTGAACTACAAGAAATTGCACTGATTCCTTCAGTTGGTGTCTGTGTCTTTGGTGCTGGCCCTGCCCACTGGTAAAATAAAATTGGCCTAGTGTGGCTGGATCACCACCAAATGTCACTTTTTATATGTAAATGTAAGGAATCAGTCCTGTGCGAGGTTCCTGGATGGGAAGACCTTCCCTATGGTTTGCAGGGTCTGGAGTGGGCTGAGGTTGGAGCACTGTGTGAGCAATGGGGAAGTTGGTTAAAAGCAGCTGAACCACTGGATGTATTAAAATGCATCCAAAAATTGCAGTTCAAAAAAGGAAAAGAACTTGTGGGCTACGGAAGATGAGGATGAATTCTGTTAGCAGCATACTGGAAACAGCAGCAACAGAAGGAACAACTGTAGTTGGAATGCTCCTACATGGAGTGACAGAAGAAAGTTTTCATCCTGAGCTCAGATTTGTTTGTTTAAGTGAAATAATAATAATAATAATAATAGCAACACCAATAAAACCAACAACAATAATAATAAAATTATACATATATACTACAATAATATTTATATTTATATATAGTTTAAAATAATAATGTGAAATAATGCTAACAGTACTAATTTGTTAGCTTTGGCTGCTCAAGGATGTCACACCAAATATCCTGCAGAATATGATTGACCAGAACCCAAAAGTCAGTGGGAAACTGCAAAATTGTTTATAATGAATAAAGGAGGAAGGGATGAAATTGGCAATTTTTATAGGTTTTGCTGATACTGTGATGTGGAATGCTTTGTCTGTTACTGGGAAAAAGAAAGTGATTTACACTGCTGAGTTTTTCACATACCAGACTGTTCACAAGCTGCAGGGCTGTTTGAACAGATGAAGGGGTTGTTCAAAGAGCAGTTGAAGAAATGAGGAGATGGGAATGTGTCCCAATGGAGAACCAATCTGACAGATGTGCTCCACATCCTTAACAATGAGCCCACTGGGGACATGGAAACCCTTGATGGGCATGGCTGCCCCCAGTTTGCAAATCAGCCATGGACAGTGAGACTTGAACTTCCTGGGAAATTGTTCTGGGTGTGATGGCCAATTACTGGGCCACCCCAGGCTGCAGGGCTGGACATTTATGTATTGGAATTAATTAGTATAAATCTGAAGTAAATGAGAGTTATCAATACAAAAACAGTAATTCAGATCCTCCAGGACACTTTGGTTTGGTAACTGCTCCCTGGAACTTGGCCTTGAAAGGTGTTCATGTCATGGGAGGAGGAATTGATGCAGATTATCCAGGAGAATTCCAGTAATTCTGTTAAACAATAGTGAACAAGATTGGATTATTCAACCCCATGACAGGGTAGGACCATTACTGATATTGTAGTTTTAAAAACAATTATGAAAAAAGGAGATCCACCTCAAATCACCACTGTCTGTGGAGATAAAGGGTTTGAATCCAGCAGTCCTAATAATGGAGCTAAGATGTGGGTCCAGAGGCCAAGTGGTCCTCCTGAGCCAGCTGAAGTAACAGTTCTGGGGAAATTAAAACACTATTTGAATCCTGAAACCTGGGCAAGAACAATGGGAATATGTCCCTGCAGCCAAGTGTTGTATGGGAGAACAAGTAGATGTTATAGGATGCTGTTTCACAGATCCTGCCAGACCAAATCTCCCTGTTTGCCCCAACGTTCCCTTTGGAAAATGCTCTGGTCCACAGGGCTCCATGTGAAGGCTGATGTGACTCTGAGTGCCTTCCACACGAATTCCAGCCAGAAGTCTGGAGCACCTCAAGGACTGGGAGCTGGCAGCTCTCCAGCCGAAGGGGAAAGGACCCACCAAGCCTTGTTACCCACAGACACAGCAGTGAAGCTGAACAGCAAAGGACCTTGGGGCATTATTCTGGAATTAAAAAGGAGCCAGCTCCATTGACAATGGAATTATTGTTCCTAACTCAAATGAGATTGAGGAAAAACAATGAATAACCTTGTCACTAAGGTACTCCTTATGTGTTTAAGTTGTATGTTGGTAGTCAACCAGAATCTTTGTTTGCCAGAAACACCTCTGGAGTTTCACCAAGGGATTAGTCATGACAATTCTTATGGAAAATGTAAAGATTAATGTAACTCAAATACTCAGTGTAACTAATTGCTGGGTATGTTCTCAATTAATGTTGGGAGGAAAAGGATTCCCTTGGAGGGCCCACGCTACAGGGTGACCAGAACTCTCTCAATGGGCTCTGACTCATAGTGGAGTCAGTGAAGGGATAATTAAACTGTGCTGTGGACCAGAGGAATGCATTTATCAATTTTACAGGATTCACTAGGATTTGCCTTCAGGAGAAACCTACCCTGTTATAGCTAGAGGCCACAATGTGAAAGGATTTCTGTGCTGGAACATCACTCACAATGTCAGTAGAGCTTGGGGTGCTGGGGCTGCTCAGGGTCACTGTTACACCACTCTCAGCTGCAGTGCCACCCTTTTGGGTACTTTGACAACAATCACAGGGAGGAGTTGGGGCTATGAAAATACTTTCCACCCAAAGAGTGCCTTTGATTTCAGAAAGCCAAAGATTCTGGATCACCCTGTGCCCCATGTGCATTGCCTTGTCCTATGGAGTTACGTTAAGGAGCTAAATAGATTATTAGAAGAAGTAGCAAATGATACTGCTAAAATATTGAATAGCACATCCTATGAGCTCCAACAAACACAAATGGGAGCTCTGCAGAGCCACATGGCCTTGGATTATCTGTTTGCTGCCCAGGGAGGAGCCTGTGCTATTCTAGGACAGGAATGTTGCACTTGTATCAGTGATGGGTTTGAAGTCCAACAGTCAGGAATGAACTCAATAGAAAGAGCGGTAGAAGAATGTCAGAAAGAAGAAAATTCATCTGGGTGGGCTTGGCTTCGTGGCTGCCAAAATGGAGGCTGCTGTGAAATGCATTTGTGGCAGTCACTGTAATCATGGCAGTGTGTGCACTTGGTGTGTTATGATTCCATGTTAGAGTTGTTGTAACACTTTGTGCTGAGAAATGGAGCACTGAGACTTGTCTGAAAAGAGACACAGCCTCAAAAAAAAAGGGGATTTGATAAAGAGCAGAGAATAGGAACTAATTAGGCATGTTTCAAAAGGATTGCCAATTATAGTCCTGAGTAATGAACTTGAACAGCATTTAATTGAAGAACAATTAGGTGTAATTGCCTTTACACCTAATACCTAAATCTTAGACTCTGTTATTGAAAGAATTATTAGGAAGGTTGTAGTTCATCTGTAGCTCAAAGGACCAATTGAAGTACCAAGGCCTGAACAACAGGCCCTGAGCCAAAGCTGACCTCTAGATGAACCTTCCAATCAAATGTTATTTGTATCTGCTCATTAACAAAGCATTATTAGCAAAATGATCTATGGATCTGTTCACTGGTGAAACCTGAATTTACCTTTCTGTATTTAGAAACCAGACAGTGCCACATCTGGCTTTGTTTGGGGGTGTAGGATCAAAGTCAACTGCCTTGGTTCCTCCTTGAGCCCTGGCCAGGCTTTGGGAGAATCCAAGAGGAGAGAATGAATCCAGATGTTCCTGAACTGGAAGTGCTGTCAGTTTGTTTGTTCAGCACTATCCAAGCTGAGGTTGGAAGCCTCACCTGTGTCTGGACACAGCTGCAGGAATTCCCAGTGTCCAGAGTGGCTCTGCAGCCCTTGGCTGTGACAGCTTCCCCAGCTGATGTGTGGGTCTGGGTGATGGTAAAGTCTGAGGGTAACTGGTGATGGACCTTTCTAAATCGTTATAGGCAATCTTTTGTGGTGATGATTGGGTGCATTGTTGATGAGCTTCTCCTTTTGTGATAATTTGCTAATGATCATGTGCTTTGCTGAGCTTCTCCTTTTGTAATTCGTTGCACTTTTGCATTCCATAAATTACACTGTTCCTTCAGTTGGTGTCTGTGTCTTTGGAGCTCACCCCCAGCAAAAAAGGATCCCCTCCTGCCCAAGTGTTCCCTGAGAAGACAAAAACCATCACTCCAAATGTACCTCCTTCCTCCTTGTTCCCCTCACAATTTACACTGAGCCTGATGTCCTGTGGTCTGGGATATCCCCAAGGTCAGTTGGGGTCATCTGTCCCCCTGTGTCCCCTCCCAAGCTCCCCCACACCCCCAGCCCCTCCCCAGCATGGCTGGACGAGGGGCAGGAAAGGCCTTGGCTCTGTGCAAGCTCAGTGAGAACAAAACCATCAGTGTGTGATCAACCCTGTGCTCAGCACAGCCCCAAAGCACAGCCCCAGGAAAGCCCTGGGAAGGAAATTCCCTCTGCCCCACCCAAAGCAGCACCCCATGGCCATCCAGCATCACCACGGCTCCACAGGCTGCTTTCTGACCGTGACAATCCCCATCCCAGCAGGGCAAAGGTTGTTTGCCATGGACCCAACCTCAGCAAAGTGTCTCCTGCAGGTTGTCATGGCATTGGAGAGTGGGAAGGGGGCTTTGTGCTGGTTGCCATGGCAACCTCTGTACCAGTGATGCCCTATGGTTGTTGCCATGGCACCCGAGTCCAGCAGGGTCTCAGTGCAAGTGTCCCTGGCATCAGCCCCTCCAAGGGGTTTCCATGGCAACTGCCATGACAGGTGACCCAGGTGTGGTGTCCCAGCGATGGTTGCCATGGAAACAGTCCCCAGCACTGACCCTTTCTGTCTGGCTGACCTGGACTTTGGCCCTGGCACTGGGCTTTGCTGCTGGTTCCGCGGCGCCTGCCCAGCCAGCGCGGCACAGGGCAGGTGGCCATGGCACAAACCCCAGCCATGGATCCCCTGTGGCTCTGGGCAGTGACACCAGCCCTGAGCAATGGGCTGCTGCCATGGGGTCAGTGAAGTGGCCATGGCAACAGCCCCTTGCAATGGCCCAGTGCAGGTTGGCATGAGAATCCATCCTCACAGCTGGCCCAGGGCAGGCCTGCAGTACCCTTCCCAGCAGCCTGGCTGCACACAAGCACTTCCAGGGCTCTCTGCATTTCCCTTCCCCTCACTCTTGGCTCACTCACACACCTCTCAACAATCCCCTTGGTGCTTTGAGCTGCAAGGAGTTCAAAGCTTGTCTGTCCTTCAGCAGTTGCTCTAATTCTGCCTTCAGCCAACTCTGGATTTGTGTTTATTGCAGAACTTCATGTGTGTCTAAAACATTCCTTGCAGGGTTCTGCCTTGGGCAAGGGGAACCTCCTTGGTGGCAGCTTGGGCTTGGCACACACTTGAGGAGGGTGTCTGTTTTCAGTGGGGAAACTTAGGAGTTAGAAGTTGCTTCAAAAAATAAAATATAAAAACCCCTCTTTGCTTGAGTGCAGCCAGTTGTGCAAGCAAAGCAGGTCCCAGGTGAGTGAGGAGAGACAGGATGGGGTTGGGCTTTGAGGACCAGGGTTGTCCCCACTCAGACGTCAAGGCACAGCTTCTCTGACCAAGCCAGACCTCCTTAGGGGAGACCCTGGATCAATGTCAGTCACAGAATGCTGCAATCACCTCTTCTCTACAGGGAAAAATAAACCCTTTAAACTAGGAATTTGGATGTATTAGATGCTCCTTGAAATATCTCTCCGTAACTAAAAAAACCCCCAGTTTTCTAATGAACTGCACTAGACCAGAGGGACATCAAGGCAGAGCCATGGTTTGTTCGGAGTCTGGATCAGCCCAAAGCTTTGTGTGCCAAGGCAGAGGCAGGCAGGATGCAGAGCTGTCAGGGAAAGAAGGGCCAGCGAGGTGGGGCAGCCGGGGGATGACGACAGCCTGCAGGGACAGAGGCACAGGGCATGGACAGCGTAGGACAGCCTGGGCTGGAGAGGGCAGAGGGATGTGCAGGAGCTGCAAGGCCCTGACAGAGCCAACTTGTGCGGCACTTTGGCCATGGCTGCTGTCCCTGGCCCTGAGGCCAGCAGGACACAAGTGACCCTTGCAGCCCTGGGGCCTCATGGCCTCTTTGTCCCTGCCCAGCAGCCTGGCAGAGGCCACCCCATGGTCCTGCCCTTGCCATTGCACATCCCCACATGCCAGTGCCCCGGCAAGAGCCCTGAGCACTGAGGGAGGGACAGGATCTGCCTTGCCAGGGGCTGGGGCTCAGGGCTTGGCCCTTTGGATTCATGAAACTCATCCGGGTTGGCTCAGCATCAGAGACACCTTTGCCTTGCTTGTCCCCACCTGCCATCATCACTTTCTCTCAAGCCAGACAGAGGGCTGTGAGGTCACAGTGTGGGTTGAGACATCACAGAGCTGGCTGTGACATCAAAGACTGGGCTGTGAAATCACCGGTTGGTTGTGTGACATCATTGGGCAGGATGCAATGTCACACGGTGGTGATGTGACATCATAAAGCAGGCTGTGGCACAGAGTGGGTTGTGACATCACAAAGAGGGCTGTGCGGCTGCAGAGCAGACTCTGCCATCATAGAGGATGGCTCTGTTGGACATCAGAGAGCAGGATGTGACATCACAGTGTGGCTTTGTAACATCATGGAGCAGGCTGTGTGATGTCACAGAGAAGGCTGTGAAATCACAGAGTGGCTTGTGACATCACAGGGTTGCTGGGTGACATCCCAGCTGGGTTGTGACATCACAGAGCAGGTTGTGATGTCGCAGAATGCTGGTGTGACACCTGAGGGCAGATTGTTTGACATCACAGTGTGAACTGTGACATCCCAGAGGGGCTCTGTGACATCACAAGTAGCTGTGTGACATCACAGGGGAGTTGTGTGAGGTCACTGGGGAGGTGACTCCACCCCAGCCCCCCCTCACAGTTTCCCCCAGAGAAGTCCAACGCTGCTCGTGCACAGCAGGGTCCCCTGTCCCCCCAGGTCCCTCCTGCCCCCCAGTGCCACAGCCTCCCCCAGAGGATGTTCCATGAGATAGACCCCCAGAGCCTGACACAGGGACAGGGGGGACAGGGCCCTGGGGGCTGGGAGAGGGGGACAGGGACCCCCCAGCAGTGTCCCCGTGTCCCCCAGGGTGAGAGCCTGGCCCGGGGCTCCTTCACCCTCTTACGAATGAGGGCTTGAGAGCACTTAAAATATCCCCAGCGAGGGATCAGCAAAAATCAGGTTTCATATTGAGTGACAGCATGAGAAAATTCCTTGGCAAGAGTCACTCTGCTCCTGACTGGACAGTTCAGGCACACCAGGGGAAAAAAGCAACAATGAAACCAAGGAAATTCAGGCAATCAAACCAGAAATGAACTGAGAACTGGCACTGTGTGTGTGTGTGGGTGCCTCTGAAAAAAGACAGTGAGGGAAGAGATGAATATGGCCTAAAAGCCAGAGAGCCTTCAAACTCCAACGATCTTCACTTATACTGTACAGGAAGGATGGATGATGACTCAGGAAGGATGTTGAGATGCTGGGACATGTCCAGAGAAGGGCAACAAAGCTGGGGAAGGGTCTGGAGCACAATTCCTATGGATAGCAGCTGAGGGAGCTGGGGTGGTTTAGCCTGGAGAAAAGGAGGCTCAGGGGAGACCTTTGCACTCTCCACAATCACCTGAAAGGAGGTTGTAGACATGTGGGAGTCGATCTCTTCTCCCAGGAGACCACTGACAGAATGAGAGGACACAGTCATAAGCTGTGCCAGGGGAAGTTTAGGTTAGACATCAGGAAAAAATTCTTCACCAAAAGAGTGATTGGGCACTTGAATTGTCTGCCCAGGGAGGTGGTGGAGTCACCGTGCCTGGAGGTGTTTACAAAAAGACTGGATGTGGCCCTCAATGCTATGGTTTAGCTGATGAGGAGGTGGTAGGGCATAGGTTGGACTTGATGATCTCAAAAGTCTTTTCTGTCCTAGTTCGTTCTGTGGTTCTGTGGTTTTGTGGTTCTGTGATTGGGATCTCCCAGCTGGCTCCTGTTATCCCAGGTGGGAACCCCCAGCCAGATCCCATTAACCTGAGTGGGATTCCCCAGCCAGATCCCATTATCCCCAGTGGGGATTCCCCAGCTGGATCCCATTATCCCAGCTGGGATGCCCCAGGAATGCTCCCATAAAAGGCTCCCGAGCCTCCCCTTTTCCATGCCCTGCTTTCCCTAGAGGCAGGATGGGCTTTGGGAGTTGCTTTGGGGTCACACTGCTCTGCTGGGTGTTGGCCTTGGCCACATCCTCCAACCCCTGGGGTTTTCCCCCACAGAATCCCAGGATGTGGTGGCTGCGGGGAGACTCCTCCCGGAGCCGTGTCCCTGCCGCGGCGCTGCCCTGGGCGCGGGTGGATCTGTCACAGCTGCAGGCGCTGTCCCCGCGCCCCGCGGTGGCCGTGCGGTGCCAGGAGGGGCAGCTGGCGGTCACCGTGAGCAGGGACCTCTTTGGCACCGGGCGCCCAGTGCGGGCAGCGGAGCTGAGCCTGGGCGCGGCCTCATGCCCTCCCCTGGCCCCAAACCCCGCCCAGGCCTTTGTCACCTTTGTGGCTGCGCTGCACGAGTGTGGCAGCACCCTGCAGGTGAGGGGCACCTGAGCCACTGTGACCAGGGGTTGGTGGCCCTCGGGGTGAGGGTTTGGGTATCCCCGGGGGAGGCGGTGGCCCAGGGGTGAGGGTTTGTCCCCAAAGCTTGACTTGATGAAGGTTCTGGTGCGTTTGGAGTATGGAGTGGTGTGCGCAGAGGTGGATTTTGGGGATACAGGTACCCCTGTCCAGCCTGGGATGAGGGGCAGACTCAGCAGTGGGTTTTGGGATTGGATGCAGGAATTGATGGGATAACAGCTCCTGGGGTGCTGTGCCCAAGTCCTGGATGCTCCTGGGCCCCTCTCAAGCTGGCACCTCGTTGGGATGCCACTAAAAGCTCTGTGGCACCTTACAGGATTGGGGAGGTGGCTTTGGTGGCCTCTGTGTCCTGGCATGGTCCCTGCTGGTGCTGAGTTTGTTTTCCTGATTTTCCCCCTCTCCCAATTCCTCCCTCCAGGTGACCCCAGACTCGCTGATCTACAGAACCACCCTGTCCTACAAACCCACCCCTTCTGGAAACCCCCTAATCGTGAGGGCCACCCCGGCTGAGGTCCCCATCGAGTGTCACTACCCCAGGTGAGTGGCTGGCGCTGTCCCCATGCTGCCCCGGTGCCGAGGGGACAACACCATTGTTGGGAATTCCCATTGCATCCCTTTAGGAAGAGCAACGTGAGCAGCGGCGCCGTGCGCCCCACATGGGCTCCGTTCCGCTCCACACTGGCGGCTCAGGAGCAGCTCCGGTTCTCCCTGCGCCTCATGGACGGTGGGTGCAGCCCGGGGGCCTCGTGTCCCTCGGGTCCCTGCTCCTGGTGGCTCCCGGTGACATCCTGGGAGTCCAAAAAGAGCCCGAATCCACCCCACGGGGGATGCCGCACATTTAAGAGGTGCTCCATTCCCGGGAGGTGCCCAGAGTGACCCCCCTGGGATCCACATTGCAGACACCTGGAGCAGGGAGAGGCTCTCCAACACCTTCCAGCTCGGGGACAGCCTCCGCTTCCAGGCCGATGTCACCTCGGAGGGCCACGTGCCCCTGCGGCTCTTGGTGGATCGGTGTGTGGCCACCCCGAGCCCCGACAGGAGCTCATCCCCCCGCTACGCCTTCATCGACCTGGGCGGGTAAGGCCGGGCTCCGGGGCTGGCGGGCTAAGGGTTAAATCCCGTAGGATTCCTGCAATCCCAAAGGATTAATTCCCTGGGCAAATCCCGCCTTCCCGGCCCTTCTCCAGGTGCCTGCTGGACGGCAGGGCAGAGCACACCGGCTCAGCCTTCGTGGCCCCGCGGCCCCGGCCGGAGTCGCTGCGGTTCCGGCTGGGCGCCTTCAAATTCGCGGGAGACACCAGCAATGTGGTGAGCTCTTGTTCCCACCCCTCCTCCTCCTCTCCCGGTTTCTCCATGGGAAAAAACCTCCCAAAGTCTCCGAGAGAAATGACTTGTCCTGGGTTTGCCCTGCCAGCTCTACATCAGCTGCCACCTGCGGGTGTCCCCGGCGGCCGCAGCCCCGAATGCCGGGAATAAAGCCTGTTCCTTCGGCAGCGCCAGCGGCCTGTGAGTGTCCCTGTGCCGGGGAGGGGCCCCGCCCGCGGCAGGGGGGTCACAGGTGACTCTGTTCCAGGTGGGCCCCTCTGGAGGGCAGCGGGGACATCTGCAGCTGCTGTGACACCGGCAGCTGTCCCTCTCCCGGAGCAGATTCCCGGGCAAGCCGCGCTCCGGCCGCAGGGCCGGGCAGGCGCGTCAGGAGGGACGGCCCCGCCGAGCCAGGTGTGTCCCTGAGGTGTCCCCAGGGGTGGCACCCGAGGGCTGGGGACGGCTTTGGGGGAAGGGCGATCCCGGCTACTCCGCGGTGTCCGGAGGGAAGGGCTTTGGAAAGGAAAGAAGGGGGATTTTGGTGGGATAGCGGGAAACAATTCCATGTGGCTGGGGAGGTCCTGGCACCTTTGTCCCTCCCTGGAAGTGTCCCGGGCCGGGCTGGAGCCACCTGGGACAGTGGGAAGTGTCCCTCCCCGTGGCATGGGATGGGCTTTGAGGGCCTTTCCATCCCAGACCATTCTGTGATCCTATTCCAAGAGACTGTGTCTTTGCATTTAAAACCCCTGGAATTCTGCTCTTCCCGTGCCCATCTCTCTGTAATTCCCCAAATCCAGCCCGAGTGGGAATTCCCTCTCCTGGGAACTCATTCCCATCTTTTTCCAGGTGAGCTCTCAGGGCTGACTGAGGCTGATATCTCTGTGGGACCCCTGCTCATCCTGGAGCCAGCTCAGGGATTATGGAATCTCTCTGGGAGTCTGGGGTCAGCTGCAAACACCCCCCAGGGTAAGGGCTTTTGAGGTTTTGTCTTTGGTTTGGTTTTTTTGTTTGTCTTTTGGGGTTGTTTTTTTATGGTTTTGGTTTGGGTGGATTTTGGTTGATGGTTTTTTTGATGGTTGTTTTGATTTTATTTTTTTTCCCCTTTTTTGGTTTTTTTTTTTTTTGTTTGTGGTTTCCTTGTAGCTTTGTTTTGGTTTGGTTTTTGGGGTTTTATGTGGTTTTTGTTTTGGTTTTCTGGGGGTTTTTGGCTTTTGTTTTGTTTCTGGTTTTGAGGGGTTTATTGTTTTGTTTAGTTTTTTTGTAGAGGTTTTTTGTTTGTTTTGTTTGATTTTGGCGTGGGTTTTTTTAGGAGTGTTTTTGGGTATCTTTGGGGGGTGTTTTTGAGTTGGGATTTTTTCAGTTTTTAAATTATTTTGGGTTTTTTGGTTTTGTTTGTCTTGTTTTTCTGTATGTTTTTTACTTTTTTTGGGGGGGAGTTGTGTGTTTTCTTGTTTGGCTGGGGTTTTTTGTGCTTTTTTTCCTTGGTGGGGTTGCATACCCAGGGGTTGATCCCACCATGAATTCCCTATGATTTCCCCTTGGGACATTTTGGAACAATCCCCCAGAGCCACCTCGGGGGGCTCATTCCCAAGGGTTGGATGGAAGGTGGGAAGCCAATCAGGGAATGCTGAGTGGGTTTTGTCCCTTCCAGGTGCTGTTGGCAGAATTCCTGCAGGGATCCAGGGGCTCCTGCTGGTGGTGGCTGCTCTGCTGAGCCTGACAGCGCTGGGAATGCTCCTGGGAATGTGCCGGGAAAGGCTCTGCCCTCCAGGAATGTCCCCGTGCTCCCCATCCCAATAAAGAGCAGCATTTCTGTCATCTCCTGGGGTCCTCTGTGGGATGGGGAGGGGACACAGGTGGCCTTGGGATGGAATCCATGCTCTGGGAAAGGGGTGGGATCGGGGATGTGGAGCTGTGGCTGCCTGGAAGCAATTCTCAAAGCCCTCCAGCCCCTGGAATTGGGAGGCACAGGTGGATTCTCCCAAGGTTGTGTCCTTGGTAAGAGATCCTAAACAAGGGGTGGTTCCAGTTGTTGGGAATTACTGGAGTTTTGGGGTTCTAAATGGTTTCCTGATTCCAGGAACAAGGGGTGGCTCCAGTTGTTGGGAATTACTGGAATTTTGGGGTTCTAAATGGTTTCCTGATTCCAGATATCCCAGTTTCCCTTCCTTGTCCAGCAGGATGCAGGAATGAGGCTCTGCCATCCCTCGGAGGACATGAGGGCTGCTGGAATTGTGGAATTTTGGTTGGGTTCAAGGCCAAGTTTGGCTTCTCTGCAGAGATAACCTGGGAACAGCCTCGGTGTCAGGGTTGGGAAAAGGGTGGAGGTGCTTCTGTTGGGCAGGGGCTGGGTGGAAATGGATTCCATTGTTTCTGTGGAATGTGAGAGCTCCAGGATGAGCAGGGCAATGGCATTGGATTCCTTGAGGCTGCCAGAGCCTTCCCCGGATGATCCCAAGCCAAGGAATCCCATTCCAGGGCCAACTCCCCTCCATCCCTGAGCTCTGAGGGACCTTTTCTGTATCCCAGGAAAATCCACAGATCTGGTGCTTCCCAGGCCCGTTCCTGAGCCCAGGAAAAGCCTCCTCTCCTGGGATTAGGAATGAAAAGGCCTGATGTTGGCTCAGAGGTTTGATCCTTTGCTTTTCCCTTCTCCAAACAGCTCCCATTCTGGGCATTCCCAAAATTTGGCACCTGAAATTCCCTGGCCAATGGGAATGGAGTGCTGCTGTCTCCCTCTGATATTCCAGAAAAACCAGGGAGTGGCTGGGCTCTGAATGAGCCTTTTTGGGATTGGAAGGGTGGGGGAGCAGGGCCTTCTCTCCTGCCTGGGATGGACATTCCAGGGATGCTTTTCCTGCTCCTCTTCCCCAGGCATTTCAGCAGCTGGGCTGGAAGAATCAAGTGGGAAAATCGGGGAGCCCTGGAAGTTGGGTTTTTTGGGATATGGAAATGTCCTGGCATGTTTTAGGCTGGAGCTCCTTCCTCAGGAGTGTCCAACTCTGCTCCAGACTGTGTCCCATCCCAGCCACCAGCACAGGGCAGGGCAGAGTCTTCTCCTCACTCCATGGCCATGGGGAGCTCTAAGTCCTGGGATCTCCATCCCATTCTTCATCCCATCCCAGCCTCCCACTGCCCTGTCCCCTCAGGGTCTGCCCCAGCCCGGCCAACCTGCCTGGCAGTGGCACAGCCCCGCTGGAGCTCCAGAGGAGCCGCAGCAAGAGGCACCTTGGAGCCCTCGGCAATGCAGCCGGCAGCACACGGGCAGGACACAGATGGAGCTTCCTGGCTGGCAGAGGCCTTGTGGCCATCTCCAGGCACAGTCTCGCAGGGATCCCCGCAGCTCCTGCCTCTGCCCACTTGCTCTGGTGCAAGTGCTAAGGCTTCAGCAGGACCACCAAAGGCCAAGGGGCTTCTGGCCACTTTCCCTTCCACACTGCATGCCCAGGCAACCTGCTGAGCACAAGCACCCTTTTTCCCCTCTTCCCCTCTGCCCTGCAGACACTGGGCACCGAAAGAAACATCCTGGGAGTCTGTGTATTAGAACACATTCTATATTTGCATACTAAGAAAAAAGAAAAGGGTTAAAGAAAATAGGAGATCCCTGGCAGGCTCAGGTGGCACCAGGAGATGGAGCAGACAGATCAGCTCTCCACAGAGCTCCAGCAGCAAAGCCAGCCACAGCCCCACAGACGAGGCCATGTCTGGCACACTCTGCGGAGTTGATTTGGCTGCTCCTGGAAGATGGAGCTGCGAGTCTTTGTCACTGCCTGGAGGATGTGGGAAGTTTGCAGCGCCAGGCTTCTGACAGTGAGGCTGATGTCTTCTGCTGCATCTTCAAGGGCTGGGACAGAGAGGAAGAGAGCCACGGTCACATCCTGGATCTGTGGGGACCCGAGGAGATCCCCCCCTGCCAGAGCCATCCCAGCCCGCTCTTGCCGTGGCCACGAGGGAGCAGGGGCCAAGGGGAGCAGCTGGAAGGTGCTGGCCATGAATCCCCGATGTGCCCCTGACATCTCTGTGTGCTCTGCCCACGCTGCCCCTCGTCCCCACAGCGAGCAGAGCTCTCCGCAGCCCGCCAGGGATTGCAGCTACACCCGCCAGCTCCCGCTGACACACCGCTGCCCTCACTCACCCTCGAAAATGAGCTGCAATTCTTCCTGCTGCCTCCTCAAGCTCCGCCCGACGATCCCTGGGAACACAGAGCCTGTCACAGCCCCAGCGGCACAGCTCCCCCACAGCGGCCCTGCTAGCCCTGTGGCCACACGGCCTCCTGCGCCGGCAGGGCTCAGCCCGGGCCCTTGCCGCATCCTGCCGCCCGAGGAAGGGCAGGGCTGCGAGAGGAGGGCGGCAGCAGCCCCGAGGCCAGGCGGGGCTCCACAGCCCCGGGCCGGATGGAGCTGGCGGGGCAGCAGGCGGGGCTGGGGCCGAGCTGCGGCGGCGCGGGGCGGGGAGGGAGCCCGGGCTCGCGGCTCACCGATGAACCTGATGGCCTCCTCTTGCAGGGGCTCCTGTGGGCTGTGCACGTAGGGCAGGGCCTGGCGCAGGTGCTCGGCCGCTCGGCTCCTGTGCTCTGCCAGCTGCAGAGAGACAGAGCCGGCAGGGAAGGCTTGGCGTGGGCTCAGCCCCTCTGGGCGCAGCAGTGGGCAGAGGCACAGCTGCCAGCGCCACACACTGAGCACCGGCCACAGGGGGCTTCTCCAGGCTGCGGCTGGGGCTTCCACACTGTCCTTACCAGGCACTCGCCGAACTTCCACAGCTGCTTGTTCTTCACCAGCTGCTCGAGATGCCTGCTCTTCAGGAACTCGGCCGCAGAAAGCAGCGCTTCCCGAGAGGCCTGGAGAGCAGCAGAGACATGGAAATAGCCCCACAGCCCAGGGCACAGGAGCTGTGTCCCCGTGCCAAGGCCACGAGGAGGCTGCAGCCCGTGAGGCGCACAGGCGGGAGGCAGCTGAGCCCCCTGGCAGGGGGACGCCAGCAGCCCACGAGTCCTCACCGCTGCCACAGACCACTTCTCATCATGGCAGTGCAAGAAGAGTGGGAGCAGGCTCTGGCGCACTTGTGCCTTCAAGGCGTTTTTCTCCTTTTGCACTCCAGAAGTCACCAAGGCTCGGAAGAGCACCATGGAGAGCAGCCGCACCGTGCTACTATCCTGTAGGAAAGGAAGAAAGAAAGAAAGACCTCAGCACTGGCAGCTCCAAGCTCACCTAGGCACGTGCCTGAAAATGCTCAGGGCACAAAGTGTCCGGGCAGCACCCAGTGCCCGTGGCTGGGGGCACAGAGCCTTACGTTGTCAAAGAGGGGCAGGAGTGCCTCAGCCAGCTGCAGGGCAAGGGGGCTGGCTATCAGCCCGACTTTGTCCACGATTGTATAGCCGAGCACCATGAGCGTCATCAAAACCATGCCTCCATCTGTGTCCCACAGGAGCTTGATGAGCCTTTCAGTCAGGCTCCACATTCTTTCAGTCTGTGCAGAACACAAGTCTGTGAAACCCCAGCCTGCTGCTGCAGGGCCCAGAGGCCAAAGGCCTTTCCCAAAAGCACTCTGGCAGCTGAAGCAGGAGGCAGGAGAGCTGGGAGCAGCTGCCTCTGCTCCTGAAGTCCAGGCAAGGCCAAGTAGCTGTGTTGCCCAGCCCCACACTGCCAGCACGGCTTCAGCTGCTGTCCCCTTCTCACCATCCAGGGATCATCAGTGAGCTGGAGGAGGGCCCTGAGCGCCAGGCGACGCCTCTCCCTGCACTTGCTCCACAGGTGCCTTGAGACGATTTTCAGGACTGTGTTCCCACATTTCCTCAAGTCCAGGCACTGCAGGGTCTGAAAGGCACAGGGCAGTGACAGGGGAGCTGGCTGGCAGGAGCCACACAGGGCTGGGCCCAGGCAGCAGCAGCAGAAGGGCACAGGCACCGTCCCAGGCAGCTGCAGCTATGAGAGGGCAGAGAGCTGGGAGGCAGCTGAGCGAGGCAGCGCTGGCCTTCAGGCTCACCTCCACAAGGAATGGCAGGCCGGGCAGATCCCAGCGTGGGTCCCTCCTGCTGAGCCGCCCGAGCAGGTGGTGAGTGATCTGGGAACACAAGGGTATGGAGACACGGGACATCTCCCTGGCAGGAGGAAAAAGGCACCAAGACCCTGAGCTGGGGGGGGGAAAATCTCTCCCAGGACTAACTCACAGAGGTTTGCTCTTTCCCCAGCATCCCTGGAGGGAATGTGGGTGCTTTGGGAGGTAGCTCCTTGTGGGCACCCTCCTGTCCCAGCCTTTTCCCGTGTTCTTGGCTGTCCCTCCGTGACAAGGCCCTCTGGCCCACAAGCACAGGGACTGTGAGGGGCACCCCGGGCACAGGACACAAATGCCACGGGCAGTGGGGAGGAGGGGGTGTCTCACCTGGCCAGCAGACGCACAGCATAGTGCTGGGTGTCAGCACAGAGCAGTCTTTCCCAGCCACGCTTGCGTTGCATTGCTGCCACCACATCCTCATAGTGCAGCTGGCAGAGCAGGGCCTTCAGGGTCTGCACTGCAAAGCTGTGTGCAGAGCAAAGCCCAGGTCATGCTGGCAGCACTGGCTCCTGCCCTGGGGACATGGGAGGGACAGGAGGACTGGCATGGAGCACCTGTTGGGGTTGGTGGCAAGGCCGTGTTGCTGCTGGCATCTCTTCCAGAAGGTATGGACCTCCTCTGGCATATCCAGTGTGCTGCAGAACACTTGGAGGAGCAGGTGCACAAAGAGCTGGGGGAAATGCACCGTCACTGCCTGTGGGCAGCAGGGCACCTGGAGGATCTTCCACATCACCACAGTTGCCTGCAGAAGACAAAGCACTCCGAGAAAGCACTCAGTGCTGTCCAGGTGTCTGAGTGTAGGAGGGGAGGGAGAGGCCAGGGGAGACGCAGGGAGAGCACTGGGTCTGGTGCCCCTGAACTGCCCCTAGCGCAGGTTTCTGTCCAGCACCAGAGGCAGGGGGGTGTAGAGGGGGAAGGAGGATGGAGAGGTGCTGGAGAGGCAGCCTGGGGGTGAGCAAAGACCAATTGCAGAAACTCACAGCCAGGGCTAAGACATGCGTGTTGTCCCCATCAGAGGTGCATGTGCTGTGCTCTGGCCAGCTCCCCAGCACATCCAGGAGAGTCAGCATGGCCGGCTCCGCAGCCCTGAGCGAGCACACGATGGCCCTCCACATGCTACCGGCAGCTCTGCGGGGTCAGAGCTCTTTCTCAGGGGGGTCTCGGACACAGCACCATGGCCTGGGCAGCTGCAGGGGCCCAGGCTGGCCACCAGTCCTGCCTCTGCCCACTGCCTCTTGCTGGCAGCAGCCAAGCAGCCCAGCCGTGCGGGGACAGACCCCTGAGGGGCAAGGAGGGAGCATGGCAGCAGGCTTGGGGGTTACATGCCAGGGCTGAGAAATGGAGCCAGAGGGCCCTGGAACTCTCCTTTAGTCAGACACCTGGGATAGGCTCCACAGGGTGATGGGCTGGGGAGCCGTGAGCCCTCTGGGCAGGTGGGCCCTGTACCTGTCACACGATGGAGCCACACGTAGGAGAGTTATCACTGCCTCAGTGGGGTATTTCTCAGTCAGATCCAGAAGCGCCCTGTACACATTGCGCTCGGGAAACTCATTGGACACGAGCCACTGGTAAATGTACCTCACCATGGCAGGCACCTGGAGAAGGCCCAGGGAGAGCTGGAAAGCTGCCAGAGGGAGTAATGTCCCCAGCTTCCCCAGAGAAGTGCTTCCCTTGCTACCACACTGGGATGGCCTCAAAGGCTTCAAGGGACCAGTGGGCATGGCTTGGGAGGCCAAGAAATTCCTGGGGGGCTCCAGCCCTGGCCACAGGCTGCTTACTTGCTTTGCACTGGAGACACCCTTCTCCAGAAGCAAATCCAGCAGGGCAGCGCTGGTCTTGCTTTTGAAGATGTCAGAGTATGCTCTGACCCCAGGGCCCATGGCGCTAGTCTCTTCCTCCCGAATTCTCCTGATGAATCTGCAAAGCATCTGTAGAAGAAGGACGAGAAGAGAGGGATGTTCCCCGGAGTGCTCCAAGCGCGGTGCTCAGCCTAGCAGTGACAGCAGGCCCAGCCCAGGTGGGGATGGCTGCAGCTACCTGTGCTGTTCTGCGGAAGAGGCCACGGGCAGGCTGCTGCTCTCGTGTGCTGTGCATGCCTGCATCTGGCAAAGAGCGAGCACAGCCAGAGCTGAGGGGCTGCAGGAGAGGCCGGAGAGCACAGGCCAGCCCTGCACTGCCCAGGCAGGGACAGCCCCGGGATGCCCAGGGATGGAGCACAGCTCTTCCATCCTGTCCATGGGCATGTCCCCAGCGGATGGGATGGGATGGGATGGGATGGGATGGGATGGGGCCAACCTTGCTGCAGGCACCAGCCCTGTGGCCCAGCTCTGCCACTCACCCTCCTGCAGCAGCTGGAACTGCTCCAACTCTCCAGGCTGCTGTGCTGGGGCAGTTCCAGGGCCTTCTTCCTCCTCCTTCCCCCTGGCCAGCTTGGGTGCACTTGGGGGTCTCTGCTCCATGTCACTGTCTGGATTTATAGCTACTTGCAAGAGAGAAGCCTTGGGAAGGCTACAGGACAGCAAGTCCTGCACTCTGGTCTCGAGGGCTCCTGCCACAAGGCTGGGAGACTCCTCGTCTGGCCTCGAGGGCACTGGCTGCAGGGATGGGAGATG
Organism: Lichenostomus cassidix; assembly: GCF_008360975.1. NCBI lineage: Eukaryota > Metazoa > Chordata > Aves > Passeriformes > Meliphagidae > Lichenostomus > Lichenostomus cassidix. The sequence continues at coordinate 41,932 of NW_028147995.1, read as the reverse complement.
CCTCAGAAGAGCTCTGGGCACCAAGTCCTGCAGTCTGCCCTCGAGGGCACCTGCAGAAAAGAAGCCTCGGGAAGGCCACTGGTCACCAAGTCCTGTGGTCTGCCCTCGAGGGCACCTGCAGAAAAGAAGCCTCGGGAAGGCCACTGGTCACCAAGTCCTGTGGTCTGGCCTCGAGGTCACCTGCAGGAGAAACGCCTTGGAAAAGCTCCGGGTCAGAAAGGAACAAGTGTGCTGTGCAGGGGCTCCTCACGACACCGCTCTGTCCCATCCTGTCCCGTCATGTGCTCCGAGCACAGTGGCGTGGCCACGTCGTTGCCAGCGCCTATGTCACGACATGTCACAAAGGGCCCTTGGACACCCTGTCCCGTGTCACATCCCACAGTGACCATGCTGCACCGTGTCACAAAGGGCCCTTGGACACACTGCCACCTGCCCTGGGGCTGCCCCCAGCCCACCCAAAGTGGCCAGGTTGGAAGGAATCCATTGTCCCAAGTGTAAATGCCCCTTGCCTAAACCCCCTCACAGTCCCCCATGGCACTGACCAGGAGAGGTTGGTGGACAGCAACATCCACAGTCAGGAGCAGCTTGAGCACTGCAGCAGCAATTTGGGCACTTTGGGGGGCACAGCCCAAATGGGGAGACCCAGGCCAGGGACTGGGACAGAAAACCAGAATTCCTGCAGACCAGATGGGCTCAGGTGGACACATTCCACCGGCACAACTATGAGACTGTTGTCCTGTCCCCCAGCCTGGGCAGCCCCAGAACACTTAAATCCTCCTGAATATTCCCCTGAACCCCAAATTCACCCCCAAATCTACAGTAAAATGGTGCAGCTTTACATCTCTTTGTTTAATTTCCTTTATTTTACCTCAATTTTGGTTGTTCTGACAAGGTGAAGAAGGAAATTATTTAGGTTGGAAATGACCTCCAAGATCATCCATCATTTCTTGATGCCACCAGAAGAAACAATTACACAACAGGTGGCATTTTTTAGGGCATCACATTAATAAATCAGCTCTTCCCAATGAATTTCAGATGGCAGTCTGAGTCCTGATGGATGTTCCTGCCCCTGTGTTTGTCCAGGTGACTACAGGGAATCAGGAGGACGTGGAAGCCACCAGCCAGGTGTCTTTCCAACCTGAGTATGTTAGTTTTGCTTAGCTCAGAACATCAGCAAGCTATCTTTAGCATCTAGGGGAAATTTAAACCCTTCAAAAGCTGTTGCGGTAGGCCTGAAGAAGTGGCTGAAGGGCTGGGAGAAAACTCACCCCTGTGTTCATGAGCTGGTTTTGCTTAGCCCAGTTTTTGCTAGTGGGTGGGGAGTGACACAAATATGGCTCCTGTGTGTCCTGTGTGAATGTTCTAGAAGTTTTCACCATGTCCAGCAGAGCCAACCTCTGATGGCTCTGAAGATGATGGACATGCTGCTGGCCAAGTCTGGGTGTTGGTTACACCTCTGTGATGTCATAATTAAGAAGAAATCAAAACAATGTGCACAAGCACTTCTTTTTAGACAGAGGATGAGGAGGAGGTGAGAATATGTGAGGGAAAACAACATGGAGACACCAAGGTCAGTGGAGAAGGTGGGGGAGGAGGTGCTCCAGGCCCCGGAGCTGAAAATCCTCTGATGGTCATGGTGAGGACCATGGTGAAGCAGGTCGTCCCCCTGCAGCCCATGGGGTCCAGGAGGTTGCAGAGATCCACCCACAGCCCGTGGGGAGGTGCTCACGCTAGAGGAGCAGGTGGATGCCTGGAGGAAGCTGTGATCCAGTGGGAGTCCCAGTGGACAGAAAGGCTTTGCTCCTGAGATGGAACAGCCTGGCCTGGGCTCAGAGGTCTGAACCCTGTGGACAAGAACTCATGTTGCAGCAGATTCTGGCAGCTGCTGCTCGAGAGGTTGGACCCATGGCAAAGAAGTTCACAGAGGACTGTCTCTACTGGGAAGGACCCATGGCTAAGTAGAGGACTCCTCTCCCTGAACTGCGGAAGAAATTTTGGTCATGGACTGACAAAAAAACCCCATGCCCTGCCCCCACCCGTGCTATTGGTGGGAAGGGTTGAGGGGTGAGCAGAGAAACAGTGTCTTGAGAGCTTATTATAACCACTCATTTGCCTCCTCTGACTCTGTTTAGGGTTAGGTTACCAATAAATCACTTTGCAACTTTAAGTTCTCAGCCTGTTTTGCCCTTCGGTGCATCCTCCCTGGCTCATTATGAGCCTCAAAACGAACTCATGAGCCCTGTGTGTGTCTGTGTGTTAGTTTCTTTTTTCTCTCTCCTCTGCACAGCTGCAGCAGGGGAGAGCAGAGAAAGCAGATTTTGTAGGTGCCTGGCATTTGGCAACAGTGGGACACTGGGAGTGTTGGTCACCAGGGCTCTTCCCAACGTGGGTCCTCTGATGGGTGATGAATATGGAGCAGGGCACGAAGCTCTTCCCCCACTCGGGGCACTCACAGGGCTTCCCTTACCGGTGGCTCTGTTGGTGTTTGGTCAAGTGAGAGCTGCTGGTGAAGCTCTTCCCACACTCAGGACACTCCTAGGGCCTCTCCCCAGTGTGGATCCTCTTGTGATGGATCAGGTGGGAGCTCTGGCTGAAGCTCTTCCCATATTCCCCACACTCGTAGGGCTTCTCTGCATCAAGAAGCTGCACAGAAACCTGCAGTTCTGAACTCTGACTAAAGCTCTTGCCACCTTCCCTGCACAGGGTGGGTCTTTGCTCCTCAGAGCACCCTGGGCTGGGTTTGCAGCCCCTCCTCGTGCAGCATCTCTGGGCCTTTTCCTCCCTCTTCAATTCCTGGCTCATGGAGCTGCTCAAAACAGCCTCTTCCACGAGGTTCTGCTGCAAGGATTTGTCCGCCCTGGTCTCCACCCTTAGCTCACTGCCTGCGGGAGGAAGGACAAGGAGAGGATTTGGGATTTGCCTCCATGCCACAGGGAAGGGGAAGGAGATCCCCCCCAGTCCATCCCCCTACAGCAGCAGGGCTGTCCTGCAGCCAGGGGTGATGCTGGGCTGGGAGATGGAGGAGAAGGGAGGGGGAAAGGGGCAGTGACTTCCTCCTCACCTGCCTGGGGGTCCTGGGGCATCTTCCTCTTCCTCTTCCTCACAGCTTCCTCCTCCATCCAGGCAAGGTTTGGCAATGGGGGGAAGAAAAACTGTGAGTGCCTTGGGTTGGGGGTTCCTCCTGCCCAAGTCTATCTCTAGAAGTCACCAGGTGTTTTGTGTCCATAAAATCCTCCTAAAAGCAAGAGTGAGTTCAGAAAAAAAATCTCCCAGGAGTTCCCCCTTTCCAGTCTCCTGTCTTTGGCGTTCTGGGGTTCTTCCTTCTCAAAGCTGCTGGGGCTCCTGTGGATCCCCCTTCTCCAGGGTCCTGCTTAGGGATGCTGTGGGGTTTCAGTGCTCCCGGGGGTCCCTTCTTCCCTGATTGTGCTTTGGCTCCCAGGGCTCCCAGGCTCCCCCCACTCCAGGCACTCGGGGCTTCCCCCTCTCCCCATCACCCCTTTCAGTGTCACAGTGTCCCAGCCCTGCCTCATCTCCAGCCTCCCCCACCCCTCCAGGCTGCCAGGGGTCCCCCAGCTCTGGTATTGCCCCTCTCTGCTCTCTCCACTGCGAGAGTCCTGCGTTCCACCCTCCCAGCTCTCTCCGGGATCCCCAAAACTGATGTCCTGTCCTGCTGATACTGTTGGAAACAATGTAACTTTAGAAATTTTATTGTATCTCTCTAGTTAGTTTTACCTGGGGAAAAGGAGTTTTCTTTAGTTCTTTTAGGAGATATAGTATCACCCTACGGAGATGGGATCAACATACCACGGATTGGGAGTGACCCCGAAGATAACCAGAAAGATAAAGACCATTAACAGAACATCCGCAGGACATTGTGGCCACCAACCGTTCATCCCCAGGGCATGGTGGCTATCAACAGCAACATCCGCAGGGCATGGTGGCTATCACAAACATCCACCAGATGCCACCTCCAGCAGGGATGAAGGCATCTGATCCAGAAAAGGAATGATAAGAAATACTGACGAATGAAATACCTAATTAGCATCAGAGGCGAAGAGATTCAGATCCAATGAGAACCTGAATATCGGAGGTTACTCAAATCTGGTCCAATGAACTTTAACACAATTTATCTCTATGGGGTTTTGACTGTATAAAATTTGGGGGAAAATTCTTTGAAGGCATGTGCTCTTGGAATACTTTCCTAGGCACATCCTGGCCAGCAAAAAAGGTAATGCCTGATTCTCTATCACTTCAAATACAGTGTTAGAGGGTTTTTCTTTTTCCCGCAGATTCGGTGACACCCATGTGGTCCCAGTCCCTCCCAGCATGGTCCCAGTCATGCCCAGTTGTCTCCAGTGTAGACACAGTAACTCCCATTCAATCCCAGTTGCTCCCAGTGTGGTCCCAGTTCTGCCCAGCATGGTCCTGGTTGTTCCCAGTGTGGTTCCAGTCAGCCCAGTATGGTTACAGACACTCCCAGTATATCCCAGTTGCACTCAGCATGCTCCTAGTCATGCCCAGTCACTCCCAGACACCCCAGTAAGGTTCCACGTGCCCCAGTACAGCCCAGTCATTGCCAGTATAACCCCAGTATGATCCCAGTATGATCCCAGTACAGCCCAGTCACTCCAGTGTTGCACTGCTGGGATCCCCCACCCCTCTCTGCGTTCCCCCCTCCCGCATCTCCAGGCTCCCCACAGGAGCCCCAAGGGCTGCAACTCCCTGCCCAGGCTCCCCAGCAAGGCCACTGTGGATCTGCAGCCCCCAGTTTTCCCAGTTTCCCTCTCCTTTTCCCCAGGCCGGGCTCCCCCTGTCCCCAGCGCTGGGCTGGGAGCAGCCGAGAGCCCCGCGCTGCCCATGCCGAGCTGTCCCGGCTGCATCCCCGCTCCTCCCGCGGCCTGCGAGCGACTCGGCAACGGCGGAGGAGGAGCAGGCAGGAGGAGGAGCGGGAGAAGGGATTGGGGCAAGGAGGAGAAGGAGGTGGCATTAGGGCGGAGAAGGAGGAGGAGAGAGAGAGCGGGAGGAAGAGGAAGAGGAGGGCCAAAGGAGGATCGGTCAGGAGCCACGCGGTTTGGGTCTCCCTGAATTCGCAGCCCCCCTGGAGCATCGCCGCCCCCATCCCGCAGGTGAGCGGGGAGGGGGAGCTCGCCCCAAATATCCGGGGGGTCCCTGCGTTTGGGGTTTTTGGGGGGGATGTTTGGAGTTTTCGAGACTCCAAAGCTGAGCCGCAGCTGCCCCTCGGGGGGACATCGGGGTTCCCCGGGAGGTGTTTTTGGGGGTCCCGGTGGCGGTGCGGGCAGAGCCCCGATGGGGGGCAGGGAGATGCGGGTCCCCCCGCGGTGGGGGTTGGGCTCTGCCCGGGCCCTCCAAGCTGTGCCCGGGGCCAGCGGGTGACCGGCGGGGGAGGGGGGGACAGCGGCTTTTGGGGAGCTCCGGGAGCCGCGGCTTGTCTAAGCAGAACCGCAGGGAGAGGAGAGCGCCAGCAGCCCTGAGCGGGGAATCCGCGGCAATGCCTGGGATTGCTGGGAGCCCTGGTGGGGGAGTCTGGTGGCTTGAGGGCAGGATGGCCGGGAAAGGGGCTCAGGGCTCCCGGGTCCTGCAAGTGGCTACTCCCAGTATGAGCCCAGTTGCCAACATTCCCAGCTCCCCCGCCCACCCCCGCCCCGCGTGGTTCCAGTTTCCTCCTCACTCCCAGTATGAGCCCAGTCTCTCCCAGTCTGACCCTGGTCACTTTCCCTCACTCCCTCTAGAATCCCTGTTGCTCCCAGTATGAACCCAGTCACTCCCAGTCATTCCCTATTATGATGCAATTTGCCCCCAGCACAGTCCCAGTTGCTCCCAGTTCCTCCCTCTTCTGCCCAGTGTGTTCCCAGTTCTCCCAGTTGCCCCTAGCATAGTCACAGTCACTCCCAGTACAATCCCAGTATGAGTCCAGGATGATGCCAGTCTCTCCCAGCAGGGCTCCAGTCACTCCCACTTGCTCCCAGTATGGTCTTAGTTCCCCCCAGCACATTCCCAGTCACTCCCAGTACCATCCCAGTATGAGTCCAGCATGATGCCAGTCTCTCCCATCAGGGCCCCAGTCACTCCCACTTGCTCCCAGTATGGTCCCAGTTTCCCCCAGCACATTCCCAGTCACTTCCAGTATGGTTCCAGTCACCACCTGCATGGTCTCAGGCACTCCCAGTATATCCCAGTTGCCCTGAACATTCTCATAGTCATTCCCAGGCACTCCCAGTTACCTCAGCATGGTTCAGTTGCCCCCAGGATTGTCCCAGTCACTGCCAGTAGATCCCAGTTGTCACCAGCATGCACCCTGTCATTCCCACTTGCTCCCAGTGTATCCCCAGTTGGCTCCCAGCATGGGCCTAGTAGCTCCCAGTAAGCCCCAGTCAGAGTCCATTGACACCCACTGTAATCCCAGTATGATCCCAGTTCCTCCCAGTATGATGCCAGTGGCCCCCAGTGTGATCCCAGTTGCTCCCTGTCAATGCCAGCATGAGCCCAGTAGCTTCCAGTATGATCCCCATGTCTCCCAGTCTCTCCCAGTATATCCCAGTTGCCCTCAGCGTGCTGCCAGTCATTCCCACTTCCTGCCAGTTGCTTTCAGCATCATTCCAGTTGCCCACAGGCACTCCCAGTCAATCCCAGTATAATTCCAGTTTCTCCCAGCATGGGCCCAGCTGCTCCCACTGTGATCCCAGTATGATCTCAGCTGCCCCCAGCATAGTTCCAGTTGTTCCCAGTTCCTCCCAGGATGATCCCACTTGCCCCCATTGGCTCCTACTATAGTCCCAGTCCTGCCCAGTGTGGCCCCAGACACTCTCAATTGCTCCCAGTTGCCCCCAGCATGGTCCCAACTGTTCCCAGTGTGGTTCTAGTCAGCCCAGTATGGTTACATTCACTTCCAGTATATCCCAGTTGCCCTCAGCACGCCCCTAGTCATTGCCAGGCACTCCCAGCTGCCCCAGTAAGGTTCTAGTTCCCTCAGAATGATCCCAGTCTTTCCCAGTTACTCCCAGTTGCCTCCAGCATGACCCCAGTTTCAGCCAGTTGCCCACAGTATGGTCCCAGTTTCTCCCAGTATGATCCCAGTTTCTCCCAATGTGTCCCCAGTTTCCTCCCCACATGGTCCCAGTATGCCCCAGTCAGGTTATGCAAATGCCCCTCGGGGGGACATTGGGGTGTCCCCAGGAGGTGTTTTTGGGGGTTCCCATGGCGGTGCTGGCAGAGCCCCGGTGGGGGGTGTGGGGATGTGGATCCCCACTGTGGTGGGGGTTGGGCTCTGCCTGGGGTCACGTGGGGACCATGTGGGACCCAGTGGGGGGTGGGGGACACTGGTTTTGGGGAGTCCTGGGAGAGCCATGGGAGGGGAGAATGGAGAGGGGCAATGGCAGAGCTGGGGAACCCCTGGCAGCGTGGTGAGAGAACAGGGGAGAGGGGATCCCTGGGACCCCCAAACCCATTGACTCCCCTAAGCAGGACCCCAGAGAGAGGAGACCCCCAGAAGCCCAAAGTGGGGAACTTGGAGAGGAGGAACCCCTGGAATTGCTGGGACCTCAATCAGTCTGGGGAGAGTGGGGATGCTGGAGAGGGGAACCCCCAGTAGACATGGGACCCCTGCAGCCCTGACAGGGGGAAACCCAGAACCCCAGAGTGGAGAGGCCAGAGAGGGAGAGCTGCTGGGATAGTGTTTTTTGGGGCTGAATCCTGGTGGTCTGGAGGTTTTTATGAAGCCCAGAGCCCTGGTGACTTCTAGAGATGAATTGGACAGGGTGACCTTCAAACCCAAGGTAGTCACTCCTTGTTTTTCCCCAAACCATGATTTCTCATTCCCAAACCTCGGCTGGATGGAGGAGGAAGCTGTGAGGAAGAGGAAGATGCCCCAGGACCCCCAGGCAGGTGACGAGGAAGTCACTGCCCCTTTCCCCCTCTCTTCTCCTCCATCTCCCAGCCCAGCATTGCCCCTGGCTGCAGGACAGCCCTGCTGCTGTTGGGGGATGGACTGGGGGGATCTCCTTCCCCTTCCCTGTGGCATGGAGGCAAATCCCAAATCCTCTCCTTGTCCTTCCTCCCCCAGGCAGTGAGCTAAGGGTGGAGACCAGGGCGGACAAATCCTTGCAGCAGAACCTCGTGGAAGAGGCTGTTTTGAGCAGCTCCATGAGCCAGGAATTGAAGAGGAAGGAAAAGGCCCAGAGATGCTGCACGAGGAGGGGCTGCAAACCCAGCCCAGGGTGCTCTGAGGAGCAAAAACCCACCCTGAGCCAGGAAGGCAACCAGAGCCTTAATAAGAGTTCAGAACTGCAGGTTCCTGGGCAGCTTCATGATGGGGAGAAGCTCCACCAGTGCTTGGAGTGTGGGAAGAGCTTCAGCTGGAGATCCAACCTGATCTGCCACCAGAGAATCCACACTGGGGAGAGACCCTACGAGTGCCCTGAGTGTGGGAAGAGGTTTCCGACCAGCTCAGATCTCCTCCAGCACCAGGTGATTCACACAAGCAAGAGGCCTTTCCGCTGCCCTGAGTGCAGGAAGGGCTTCAAACGCAACTCCACCCTCGTCAAGCACCGGCACATCCACACAGGGGAGAGACCCTATGAGTGTGGGGAATGTGGGAAGAGCTTCAGGCAGAGCTCCAGCCTGGTTGTCCACAAGAGAATCCACACTGGGGAGAGACCCTATGAGTGTTCCGAGTGTGGGAAGAGGTTTCCAACTAGCTCAGATCTTCTCAAGCACCAGGTGATTCACACAGACGAGAGGCCCTTCCGCTGCCCTGACTGCAAGAAGGGCTTCAAACAGAACTCCCACCTCATCAGGCACCGGCGCATCCACACTGGGGAGAGACCCTATGAGTGTTCTGAGTGTGGGAAGAGGTTTCAGACCAGCAGCAATCTCCTCCAGCACCAGGTGATTCACAGAGGTGAGAGGCCCTTCCGCTGCCCTGAGTGCAGGAAGGGCTTCAAGGACAACTCCGCCCTCATCAGGCACCGGCGCATCCACACTGGGGAGAGACCCTATGAGTGTCCCGAGTGTGGGAAGAGCTTCTCCAGCAGTTCTCACTTGACGAAACATCAACGGAGCCACCGGTAAGGGAAGCCCTGCAAGTGCCCAGAGTGCAGGAAGAGCTTCATGTGCTGCTCCAGCTTCATCCCCCATCAGAGGACCCACACTGGTAAGAGCCCTGGTGACCCTCACTCCCAGTGACCAGCACTGTGAAGACCCCTGGCTGGTGGCTTCCACATCCTCCTGATTCCCTGTGGCCACCTGGACAAATGCAGGGGAGGTGGGGGTCGCCCAACTATTAACACATCTTCATAGAAATGTTGGTGTCATGTCACTTTATTTTTGGGAAGGAAGCATTATTATATATAAAAAGCACTGTTCACGTGTCCAGTCCACTCTGCTAATTGGTTGAGGCTTTCGACCATGCTCTCTAAGCATTAGCTAAGGTTCTGTCTAGGTAACTGCTTTATCTTGTTTACATTCTTTTATAATGCTCACATTTCTTGGCTCTTTACACTGCTGTCTCTCGGGAAAGGCACCTTAGAGCCGCTCACACGGTTGAATTAAGCTTAAGAAATATATTCGTATGGCTTCGTTCTGTGAACTAGGTTCCAACACACGGGGGAGGAACATCCATTGGGACTCAGATTGAGATCGGAAATCCATTGGGAAGAGCTGATTTCTTAAATTTACACTCTAAAAAATCTCACCTGCTGTGTATTTGGGGTTCAGGGGAAAATTAATGAGGATTTGAGTCCTTTTTCTTTTTTTCTTTTTTTTCTTTTTCTTTTCTTTCTTTTCTTTCTTTCTGTCTCTCTCTTCCTTCTTCCCTCCCTCCCTCCCTTTCTTTGTGTTGCCAAAATTCCCCCCAGTATCCTCCCCAAGATGTCCCCAAATTCCCACCGAGACCCTCCTGGATCCCCCCAAAATCCACACTGGAGACCCCAAAAAAGGCGCAATCGGTTTTTATTTGGGGAGTGGTCTCCCCCCCAAACATCCCAAAATTGCCCTAAAAACCCCAAACTCACCCCAAAAATGGCACGGATTGAATTAGGGTCAGGGTCTGTGGGCAGGTGTCTTGGATTGATGATATGATAATCCTTTATCCCCTATCGTTGGTTTATATGCCCAAGAAAGAAAAAAATGTGTAAAAATGTGTGGTCCTGTCTCTTTAACTGCACCCAGCCGCAGAGAGAAACGCGGGTTGTTTTGAAAACATTTTCTCCAAGCCTTGCTCCGGGGGAGGATTCGTCGCCCGGCAGAGACTGCGTGCTGGATGGGGGTCGGAGTGAGCTCTGTTCCCGTTTTTTCCATTCTTCTTCTTTTTTCCTCGTTTGGACCCCTTCTCTTCGATCTGCTTTGCCACCCGGAGACCCAGGAGGGCCAGAGGACAGCAGAGCTCTCCAGGGAGCTCCACCCGGCCCCGGGGTGGGGCGAGGAGGAGAGGGACTGCGTCTGAGAAAAGGACTTTTTAATCAGGTTGAATAACTGCCTTTCACCTTGTTTTTTCCCCGTCCCCTGTGCCTTGTAGGGCACTCTGCGTGGTTTTGTTAAATAAATAGTTTTTTCTTCACTTCCATCTAAGAGGTTCTGTTGTGGGTGGGGGAGGGGGTGTCGGGGCCCTTCGCTCTCGGAGGAGACAGAGTCTTATCATTAACCCGGGACAGCAGGCTTAGCAGCACCGTGTGTGGTTAATTAGGGGTTAATTGATTAGGGTTGGGGTTAATTAGTTAATTAGATCCAGCTGAGCAGAATGGCATGGCCCTGCAGTCCTTCCTTTACACCACCAGGGGGCCGCATGGGGTCAGTTAGGGGTACTGTCAATTCAGGGCAGGGTAATTAGGAGTGGTTAATTAATTAATGAGGGTTTAATTAGTTCTGGCTGAGCAGCACAGTGCGGCCCTGCAGTCCCTCCTTCACATCAACAGAGGGCAGCATGGGGTTAATGAATTATTTAGGAGTTAATTAGGGGTGGCTGAGCAGCTCTGCATAGCCCTATGGTCCCCTCTTTACACCACCAGGGGGCAGTATGGAGTTAATTAGGAGCGTTGATGAATTAATTAGGTCGGGCTGAGCAGCACAGGGTGGCCCTGCAGTCCCTCCTTTACACCACCAGCAGAGGGCAGCACGGGGTTAATTAGGAGCAGTTAATAATTATTTAGATCAGGCTGAGCAGCACGGCACAGCCCTGCAGTCCCTCCTTTACACCACCAGAGGGCAGCACGAATCCCCCCGCTCTCCTCCACAGCTCCAGGCGGAGCAGCTGAGCGTTGCTGAGGCTCAGCGAGCGCAGAGACCAAAGCTGCGGCCGAGGACTCCTGCCCTGCAGAGCCAGCACCAAACAGCGGCGGGAATCACCGGGAAAGGGGCGGGAATTCCCGGAAAAGGGCTGGGAATCATCAGGACCAGGTCGGGAATCTCTGGATTGCCTGGGAAAGGGTCGGGAATCATCTGAGGTGATTCGGGAATCCTCGGAGGAGATTCGGGAATCCATCAGTGATGATTAGGGAATTTCCATGATTTAGGGTAAAATAGAAATTATTAATGTAAAATAACTAGAAGCTGGATAATATTAATAATAATATTTTTGAACTGATTTAGAGAGCCAGAGATTGGATAATGATTTACTAAGATATGCCTGCTGCAATCCATTTATTATTCACTTAATGAATTTGTGCCTACCTGATATCGGGGAGGATGGAGAGAAGAGAGCCAAATAATTGAGAGAAACCACCAAGTGTAACCGAGCATCCCGCCCTTGGACCCCAGAACTGGTACAAGTTGGCTCTCAGGCTTGGACTTGGACCAAGAACCAAGGGAGCATGCGCAAGGGAAGAGGGTGAAGAGTTCATTGTGATGAAGACTATCAATCACGTCGTCATTAATCATTTGGGACCCCTGCCTGCAATTAATCTGAGAAACTGTGCTTGGGCGAGCATATTTAAATGAACTTTGAACTCATTATAATATGAAGCAGGGATAGATAACGAATATGTATAGGGGATTTGTCTAACTTTATGAATATGTAATCTGTAACCTGATATAAACGTAGTGAAGTGCTGGTGACGGTGTGCATGCTTTTGGAGGGGCTACCCGCCATGCACCCCAGCTGGAATAAACACATACCTACTTCATAACTATCTGAGTTGTGGAGTCAATTCTGTGCTTCACCACAACACCCAAATCCGCATTAATTTTCCCCTGAACCCCAAATTCACTCCCAATTCCCCAGTTCCCTCAGCAAAATGGTGCAGCTTTACATCTCTTTGTTTAATTTCCTTTATTTTACCTCAATTTTGTTTGCTCTGACAGGATGAAGAAGGAAATTATTTAGATTGGAAAAGACCTCCAAGATCAACCAGCATTGCTTGATGACACCACAAGAAACAATTAAACAGCAGGTGAGATGTTTTAGGGTGTAACATTAATAGATCAGCCCTTCCCAATGAATTTCCAGAGTCGATCTGAGTCCCGATGGATGTTCCTGCAACTGTGTTTGTCCACGTGGCCACAGGGAACCAGGAGGACATGGAAGCCACCAGCCAGGTGTCTTTGCAGTGTTGGTCACTGGGAGTGAGGGTCACCAGGGCTCTTACCAGTGTGGGTCCTCTGATGGGGGATGAAGTTGGAGCAGCACATGAAGCTCTTCCTGCACTTGCAGGGCTTCCCTTACCGGTGGCTCCGTTGGTGTTTGGTCAGGTTACAGCTCTGGGTGAAGATCTTCCCGCACTCGGATCACTCATAGGGTCTCTCCCCGGTGTGGATGCGCCGGTGCCTGATGAGGTGGAAGTTCTGTTTGAAGCCCTTCTTGCACTCAGGGCAGCGGAAGGGCCTCTCGTCTGTGTGAATCACCTGGTGCTGGAGGAGATTGGAGCTGGTTGGAAACCTCTTCCCACACTCAAGGCACTTGTAGGGTCTCTCCCCAGTGTGGATCATCTTGTGGCGGATCAGGTGGGACCTCCGGCTGAAGGTCTTCCAACATTCCCCACACTCATAGGGTCTCTCCCCAGTGTGGATCATCTTGTGGCGCATCAGGTAGGACCTCTGGCTGAAGGTCTTCCAACATTCCCCACACTCATAGGGTCTCTCACTGGTGTGGATGTGCTGGTGGCAGATCAGGTGGGACCTCTGGCTGAAGCTCTTCCCACATTCCCCACACTCATAGGGTCTCTCCCCAGTGTGGATGCGCTGGTGGGCGATCAGGTGGGCGTTTGTTCGGAAGCCCTTCTTGCACTCAGGGCAGCGGAAGGGCCTCTCGTCTGTGTGAATCACCTGGTGCTGGAGGAGATTGCTGCTGCTCTGAAACCTCTTCCCACACTCGGAACACTCATAGGGTCTCTCCCCAGTGTGGATGCGCTGGTGCTTGATGAGGGTGGAGTTGTTCTTGAAGCCCTTCCTGCACTCAGGGCAGCGGAAGGGCCTCTCGTCTGTGTGAATCACCTGGTGCTTGAGGACCTGGGTGCTGGTCTGAAACGTCTTCCCACACTCGGAACACTCATAGGGTCTCTCCCCTGTGTGGATGCACTGGTGGCAGATCAGGTGGGAGCTCTGGCTGAAGCTCTTCCCACATTCCCCACATTCATAGGGTCTCTCCCCTGTGTGGATGCGCTGGTGGCAGACCAGGTGGGAACGCCGGCTGAAGCTCTTCCCACACTCCAAGCACTTGTGGGGCTTCTCCCCATCATGAAGCTGCTCAGGAACCTGCAGTTCTGAACTCTGATTAAGGCTCTTCCATTCCTGGCTTGTGGAGCTGCACAAAACAGCCTCTTCCACGAGGTTCTGCTGCAAGGATTTGTCCTCCCTGGTCTCCACCCTTAGCTCACTGCCTGGGGGAGGAAGGACAAGGAGAGGATTTGGGATTTGCCTCCATGCCACAGGGAAGGGGAAGGAGATCCCCCCAGTCCATCCCCCAACAGCAGCAGGGCTGTCCTGCAGCCAGGGGCGATGCTGGGCTGGGAGATGGAGGAGAAGAGAGGGGGAAAGGGGCAGTGACGTCCTCCTCACCTGCCTGGGGGTCCTGGGGCATCTTCCTCTTCCTCACAGCTTGCTCCTCCATCCAGCCGAGGTTTGGGAATGGGAAATCCTGATTTCGGGAAAAACAAGGAGTGACTACCTTGGCTTTGAAGGTCACCCTGTCCAATTCCATCTCTAGAAGTCACCAGGGCTCTGGGCTTCATAAAAACCTCCAGACCACCAGGATTCAGCACTACAAAAGACTCTCCCAGCAGTTCTCCCTCTCTGGCCTCTCCACTCTGGGGTTCTGGCTTTCCCCCTGTCAGGGCTGCAGGGGTCCCATGTCTACTGGGGGTTCCCCTCTCCAGCATCCCCACTCTCCCCAGACTGATTGAGGTCCCAGCAATCCCAGGGGTTCCCCCTCTCCAAGTTCCCCACTTTGGGCTTCTGGGGGTCTCCTCTCTCTGGGATCCTTCTTAGGGGAGTCAATGGGTTTGGGGTCCCAGGGATCCCCTTTCTCCTGTTCTCTCACCACGCTGCCAGGGGTTCCCCAGCTCTGCCATTGCCCCTCTCCATTCTCCCCTCCCATGGCTCTCCCAGGACTCCCCAAAACCAGTGTCCCCCACCCCCCACTGGGTCCCACATGGTCCCCACGTGACCCCAGGCAGAGCCCAACCCCCACCACAGTGGGGATCCACATCCCCCCACCCCCCACCGGGGCTCTTCCAGCACCGCCATGGGAACCCCAAAAACACCTCCTGGGGACACCCCAATGTCCCCCCGAGGGGCATTTGCATAACCTGACTGGGGCTTACTGGGACCATGTGGGGAGGACACTGGCGACACATTGGGAGCAACTGGGATCATACTGGGGGCAACTGGGACCATACTTTGGGCAACTGACTGAAACTGGTGTCATGCTGGAGGTAACTGGGAGTAACTGGGAAAGACTGGGATCACTCTGAGGGAACTAGAACCTTACTGGGGCAGCTGGGAGTGCCTGGCAATGACTAGGAGCATGACGGGAGCAACTGGGATCACACTGGGGGCCACTGGCATCATACTGGGATTACAGTGGGTGTCAATGGACTCTGACTGGGGCTTACTGGGAGCTACTAGGCCCATGCTGGGAGCCAACTAGGGATAAACTGGGAGCAACTGGGAATGACAGGGTGCATGTTGGTGACAACTGGGATCTACTGGCAGTGACTGGGATAATTCTGGGGCAACTGAACCATGCTGAGGTAACTGGGAGTGCCTGGGAATGACTATGAGAATGCTCAGGGCAACTGGGATATACTGGGAGTGCCTGAGGCCGTGCAGGTGGTGACTGGAACCATACTGGGAGTGACTGGGAATGTGCTGGGGAGAACTGGGACCATACTGGGGGCAAGTGGGAGTGACTGGGGCCCTGCTGGGAGAGACTGGCATCATCCTGGACTCATACTGGGATTGTACTGGGAGTGACTGTGACTATGCTGGCGGCAACTGGGAGAACTGGGAACACACTGGGCAGAAGAGGGAGGAACTGGGAGCAACTGGGATTGTGCTGGGGGCAAATTGCACCATAATAGGGAATGACTGGGAGTGACTGGGTTCATACTGGGAGCAACAGGGATCCTAGAGGGAGTGAGGGAAAGTGACCAGGGTCAGACTGGGAGAGACTGGGCTCATACTGGGAGTGAGGAGGAAAATGGAACCACGCGGGGCGGGGGGTGGGAGGGGGGAGGCTGAGGGGGCAACTGGGCTCATACTGGAGTAGCCACTTGCAGGACCCGGGAGCCCTGAGCCCCTTTCCCGGCCATCCTGCCCCCAAGCCACCAGACTCCCCCACCAGGGCTCCCAGCAATCCCAGGCATTGCCCCTCGCGGATTCCCCGCTCCGGGCTGCTGGCGCTCTCCTCTCCCTGCGGTTCTGCTTAGACAAGCCGCGGCTCCCGGAGCTCCCCAAAAGCCGCTGTCCCCCCCTCCCCCGCCGGTCACCCGCTGGCCCCGGGCACAGCTTGGAGGGCCCGGGCAGAGCCCAACCCCCACGACGGGGGGACCCGCATCCCCCTGCCCCCCATCGGGGCTCTGCCCGCACCGCCACCGGGACCCCCAAAAACACCTCCCGGGGAACCCCCCATGTCCCCCCGAGGGGCAGCTGCGGCTCGGCTTTGGAGTCCCGAAAACTCAGAACATCCCCAAAAATCCCAAACGCAGGGACCCCCCCGGATATTTGGGGCGAGCTCCCCCTCCCCGCTCACCTGCGGGATGGGGGCGGCGATGCTCCAGGGGGGCTGCGAATTCAGGGAGACCCAAACCGCGCGGCTCCTGACCGATCCTCCTTTGGCCCTCCTCTTCCTCCCGCTCCTCCCGCTCTCTCTCTCCTCCTCCTTCCCCGCCCTAATGCCACCTCCTTCTCCTCCTTTCCCCAATCCCTTCTCCCGCTCCTCCTCCTCCCTGCTCCTCCTCCGCCGTTGCCGAGTCGCTCGCAGGCCGCGGGAGGAGCGGGGATGCAGCCGGGACAGCTCGGCATGGGCAGCGCGGGGCTCTCGGCTGCTCCCAGCCCAGCGCTGGGGACAGGGGGAGCCCGGCCTGGGGAAAAGGAGAGGGAAACAGGGAAAACTGGGGGCTGCAGATCCACAGTGGCCTTGCTGGGGAGCCTGGGCAGGGAGTTGCAGCCCTTGGGGCTCCTGTGGGGAGCCTGGAGATGCGGGAGGGGGGAACGCAGAGAGGGGTGGGGGATCCCAGCAGTGCAACACTGGAGTGACTGGGCTGTACTGGGATCGTACTGGGATCGTATTGGGATCATACTGGGATCATACTGGGGTTATACTGGCAATGACTGGGCTGTACTGGGGCACCTGGAACCTTACTGGGGTGTCTGGGAGTGACTGGGCATGACTAGGAACATGCTGAGTGCAACTGGGATATACTGGGAGTGTCTGTAACCATACTGGGCTGACTGGAACCACACTGGGAACAACCAGGACCATGCTGGGCAGAACTGGGACCACACTGGGAGCAACTGGGATTGAATGGGAGTTACTGTGTCTACACTGGAGACAACTGGGCATGACTGGGACCATGCTGGGAGGGACTGGGACCACATGGGTGTCACCGAATCTGCGGGAAAAAGAAAAACCCTCTAACACTGTATTTGAAGTGATAGAGAATCAGGCATTACCTTTTTTGCTGGCCAGGATGTGCCTAGGAAAGTATTCCAAGAGCACATGCCTTCAAAGAATTTTCCCCCAAATTTTATACAGTCAAAACCCCATAGAGATAAATTGTGTTAAAGTTCATTGGACCAGATTTGAGTAACCTCCGATATTCAGGTTCTCATTGGATCCGAATCTCTTCGCCTCTGATGCTAATTAGGTATTTCATTCGTCAGTATTTCTTATCATTCCTTTTCTGGATCAGATGCCTTCATCCCTGCTGGAGGTGGCATCTGGTGGATGTTTGTGATAGCCACCATGCCCTGCGGATGTTGCTGTTGATAGCCACCATGCCCTGGGGATGAACGGTTGGTGGCCACAATGTCCTGCGGATGTTCTGTTAATGGTCTTTATCTTTCTGGTTATCTTCGGGGTCACTCCCAATCCGTGGTATGTTGATCCCATCTCCGTAGGGTGATACTATATCTCCTAAAAGAACTAAAGAAAACTCCTTTTCCCCAGGTAAAGTCAAGTGAAAAACTAACTAGAGAGATACAATAAAATTTCTAAAGTTACATTGTTTCCAACAGTATCAGCAGGACAGGACATCAGTTTTGGGGATCCCGGAGAGAGCTGGGAGGGTGGAACGCAGGACTCTCGCAGTGGAGAGAGCAGAGAGGGGCAATACCAGAGCTGGGGGACCCCTGGCAGCCTGGAGGGGTGGGGGAGGCTGGAGATGAGGCAGGGCTGGGACACTGGGACACTGAAAGGGGTGATGGGGAGAGAGGAAGCCCCGAGTGCCTGGAGTGGGGGGAGCCTGGGAGCCCTGGGAGCCAAAGCACAATCAGGGAAGAAGGGACCCCCGGGAGCACTGAAACCCCACAGCATCCCTAAGCAGGACCCTGGAGAAGGGGGATCCACAGGAGCCCCAGCAGCTTTGAGAAGGAAGAACCCCAGAACCCCAAAGACAGGAGACTGGAAAGGGGGAACTCCTGGGAGATTTTTTTTCTGAACTCACTCTTGCTTTTAGGAGGATTTTATGGACACAAAACACCTGGTGACTTCTAGAGATAGACTTGGGCAGGAGGAACCCCCAACCCAAGGCACTCACAGTTTTTCTTCCCCCCATTGCCAAACCTTGTCTGGATGGAGGAGGAAGCTGTGAGGAAGAGGAAGAGGAAGATGCCCCAGGACCCCCAGGCAGGTGAGGAGGAAGTCACTGCCCCTTTCCCCCTCTCTTCTCCTCCATCTCCCAGCCCAGCATCACCCCTGGCTGCAGGACAGCCCTGCTGCTGTAGGGGGATGGACTGGGGGGGATCTCCTTCCCCTTCCCTGTGGCATGGAGGCAAATCCCAAATCCTCTCCTTGTCCTTCCTCCCGCAGGCAGTGAGCTAAGGGTGGAGACCAGGGCGGACAAATCCTTGCAGCAGAACCTCGTGGAAGAGGCTGTTTTGAGCAGCTCCATGAGCCAGGAATTGAAGAGGGAGGAAAAGGCCCAGAGATGCTGCACGAGGAGGGGCTGCAAACCCAGCCCAGGGTGCTCTGAGGAGCAAAGACCCACCCTGTGCAGGGAAGGTGGCAAGAGCTTTAGTCAGAGTTCAGAACTGCAGGTTTCTGTGCAGCTTCTTGATGCAGAGAAGCCCTACGAGTGTGGGGAATATGGGAAGAGCTTCAGCCAGAGCTCCCACCTGATCCATCACAAGAGGATCCACACTGGGGAGAGGCCCTAGGAGTGTCCTGAGTGTGGGAAGAGCTTCACCAGCAGCTCTCACTTGACCAAACACCAACAGAGCCACCGGTAAGGGAAGCCCTGTGAGTGCCCCGAGTGGGGGAAGAGCTTCGTGCCCTGCTCCATATTCATCACCCATCAGAGGACCCACGTTGGGAAGAGCCCTGGTGACCAACACTCCCAGTGTCCCACTGTTGCCAAATGCCAGGCACCTACAAAATCTGCTTTCTCTGCTCTCCCCTGCTGCAGCTGTGCAGAGGAGAGAGAAAAAAGAAACTAACACACAGACACACACAGGGCTCATGAGTTCGTTTTGAGGCTCATAATGAGCCAGGGAGGATGCACCGAAGGGCAAAACAGGCTGAGAACTTAAAGTTGCAAAGTGATTTATTGGTAACCTAACCCTAAACAGAGTCAGAGGAGGCAAATGAGTGGTTATAATAAGCTCTCAAGACACTGTTTCTCTGCTCACCCCTCAACCCTTCCCACCAATAGCACGGGTGGGGGCAGGGCATGGGGTTTTTTTGTCAGTCCATGACCAAAATTTCTTCCGCAGTTCAGGGAGAGGAGTCCTCTACTTAGCCATGGGTCCTTCCCAGTAGAGACAGTCCTCTGTGAACTTCTTTGCCATGGGTCCAACCTCTCGAGCAGCAGCTGCCAGAATCTGCTGCAACATGAGTTCTTGTCCACAGGGTTCAGACCTCTGAGCCCAGGCCAGGCTGTTCCATCTCAGGAGCAAAGCCTTTCTGTCCACTGGGACTCCCACTGGATCACAGCTTCCTCCAGGCATCCACCTGCTCCTCTAGCGTGAGCACCTCCCCACGGGCTGTGGGTGGATCTCTGCAACCTCCTGGACCCCATGGGCTGCAGGGGGACGACCTGCTTCACCATGGTCCTCACCATGACCATCAGAGGATTTTCAGCTCCGGGGCCTGGAGCACCTCCTCCCCCACCTTCTCCACTGACCTTGGTGTCTCCATGTTGTTTTCCCTCACATATTCTCACCTCCTCCTCATCCTCTGTCTAAAAAGAAGTGCTTGTGCACATTGTTTTGATTTCTTCTTAATTATGACATCACAGAGGTGTAACCAACACCCAGACTTGGCCAGCAGCATGTCCATCATCTTCAGAGCCATCAGAGGTTGGCTCTGCTGGACATGGTGAAAACTTCTAGAACATTCACACAGGACACACAGGAGCCATATTTGTGTCACTCCCCACCCACTAGCAAAAACTGGGCTAAGCAAAACCAGCTCATGAACACAGGGGTGAGTTTTCTCCCAGCCCTTCAGCCACTTCTTCAGGCCTACCGCAACAGCTTTTGAAGGGTTTAAATTTCCCCTAGATGCTAAAGATAGCTTGCTGATGTTCTGAGCTAAGCAAAACTAACATACTCAGGTTGGAAAGACACCTGGCTGGTGGCTTCCACGTCCTCCTGATTCCCTGTAGTCACCTGGACAAACACAGGGGCAGGAACATCCATCAGGACTCAGACTGCCATCTGAAATTCATTGGGAAGAGCTGATTTATTAATGTGATGCCCTAAAAAATGCCACCTGTTGTGTAATTGTTTCTTCTGGTGGCATCAAGAAATGATGGATGATCTTGGAGGTCATTTCCAACCTAAATAATTTCCTTCTTCACCTTGTCAGAACAACCAAAATTGAGGTAAAATAAAGGAAATTAAACAAAGAGATGTAAAGCTGCACCATTTTACTGTAGATTTGGGGGTGAATTTGGGGTTCAGGGGAATATTCAGGAGGATTTAAGTGTTCTGGGGCTGCCCAGGCTGGGGGACAGGACAACAGTCTCATAGTTGTGCCGGTGGAATGTGTCCACCTGAGCCCATCTGGTCTGCAGGAATTCTGGTTTTCTGTCCCAGTCCCTGGCCTGGGTCTCCCCATTTGGGCTGTGTCCCCCAAAGTGCCCAAATTGCTGCTGCAGTGCTCAAGCTGCTCCTGACTGTGGATGTTGCTGTCCACCAACCTCTCCTGGTCAGTGCCATGGGGGACTGTGAGGGGGTTTAGGCAAGGGGCATTTACACTTGGGACAATGGATTCCTTCCAACCTGGCCACTTTGGGTGGGCTGGGGGCAGCCCCAGGGCAGGTGGCAGTGTGTCCAAGGGCCCTTTGTGACACGGTGCAGCATGGTCACTGTGGGATGTGACACGGGACAGGGTGTCCAAGGGCCCTTTGTGACATGTCGTGACATAGGCGCTGGCAACGACGTGGCCACGCCACTGTGCTCGGAGCACATGACGGGACAGGATGGGACAGAGCGGTGTCGTGAGGAGCCCCTGCACAGCACACTTGTTCCTTTCTGACCCGGAGCTTTTCCAAGGCGTTTCTCCTGCAGGTGACCTCGAGGCCAGACCACAGGACTTGGTGACCAGTGGCCTTCCCGAGGCTTCTTTTCTGCAGGTGCCCTCGAGGGCAGACCACAGGACTTGGTGACCAGTGGCCTTCCCGAGGCTTCTTTTCTGCAGGTGCCCTCGAGGGCAGACTGCAGGACTTGGTGCCCAGAGCTCTTCTGAGGCATCTCCCATCCCTGCAGCCAGTGCCCTCGAGGCCAGACGAGGAGTCTCCCAGCCTTGTGGCAGGAGCCCTCAAGACCAGAGTGCAGGACTTGCTGTCCTGTAGCCTTCCCAAGGCTTCTCTCTTGCAAGTAGCTATAAATCCAGACAGTGACATGGAGCAGAGACCCCCAAGTGCACCCAAGCTGGCCAGGGGGAAGGAGGAGGAAGAAGGCCCTGGAACTGCCCCAGCACAGCAGCCTGGAGAGTTGGAGCAGTTCCAGCTGCTGCAGGAGGGTGAGTGGCAGAGCTGGGCCACAGGGCTGGTGCCTGCAGCAAGGTTGGCCCCATCCCATCCCATCCCATCCCATCCCATCCCATCCCATCCCATCTGCTGGGGACATGCCCATGGACAGGATGGAAGAGCTGTGCTCCATCCCTGGGCATCCCGGGGCTGTCCCTGCCTGGGCAGTGCAGGGCTGGCCTGTGCTCTCCAGCCTCTCCTGCAGCCCCTCAGCTCTGGCTGTGCTCGCTCTTTGCCAGATGCAGGCATGCACCACACACGAGAGCAGCAGCCTGCCCGTGGCCTCTTCCGCAGAACAGCACAGGTAGCTGCAGCCATCCCCACCTGGGCTGGGCCTGCTGTCACTGCTAGGCTGAGCACCGCGCTTGGAGCACTCCGGGGAACATCCCTCTCTTCTCGTCCTTCTTCTACAGATGCTTTGCAGATTCATCAGGAGAATTCGGGAGGAAGAGACTAGCGCCATGGGCCCTGGGGTCAGAGCATACTCTGACATCTTCAAAAGCAAGACCAGCGCTGCCCTGCTGGATTTGCTTCTGGAGAAGGGTGTCTCCAGTGCAAAGCAAGTAAGCAGCCTGTGGCCAGGGCTGGAGCCCCCCAGGAATTTCTTGGCCTCCCAAGCCATGCCCACTGGTCCCTTGAAGCCTTTGAGGCCATCCCAGTGTGGTAGCAAGGGAAGCACTTCTCTGGGGAAGCTGGGGACATTACTCCCTCTGGCAGCTTTCCAGCTCTCCCTGGGCCTTCTCCAGGTGCCTGCCATGGTGAGGTACATTTACCAGTGGCTCGTGTCCAATGAGTTTCCCAAGCGCAGTGTGTACAGGGCGCTTCTGGATCTGACTGAGAAATACCCCACTGAGGCAGTGATAACTCTCCTGCGTGTGGCTCCATCGTGTGACAGGTACAGGGCCCACCTGCCCAGAGGGCTCACGGCTCCCCAGCCCATCACCCTGTGGAGCCCGTCCCAGGTGTCTGACTAAAGGAGAGTTCCAGGGCCCTCTGGCTCCATTTCTCAGCCCTGGCATGTAACCCCCAAGCCTGCTGCCATGCTCCCTCCCTGCCCCTCAGGGGTCTGTCCCCGCACGGCTGGGCTGCTTGGCTGCTGCCAGCAAGAGGCAGTGGGCAGAGGCAGGACTGGCGGCCAGCCTGGGCCCCTGCAGCTGCCCAGGCCACGGTGCTGTGTCCGAGACCCCCCTGAGAAAGAGCTCTGGCCCCGCAGAGCTGCCGGTAGCATGTGGGGGGCCATCGTGTGCTCGCTCAGGGCTGCGGAGCCGGCCATGCTGACTCTCCTGGATGTGCTGGGGAGCTGGCCAGAGCACAGCACGTGCACCTCCGATGGGGACAACACGCATGTCTTAGCCCTGGCTGTGAGTTTCTGCAATTGGTCTTTGCTCACTCCCAGGCTGCCTCTCCAGCACTCCTCCATCCTCCTTCCCCCTCTACACCCCCCTGCCTCCGGTGCTGGACAGAAACCTGCGCTAGGGGCAGTTCAGGGGCACCAGGCCCAGTGCTCTCCCTGCGTCTCCCCTGGCCTCTCCCTCCCCTCCTACACTCTACCTGGGCAGCACTGAGTGCTGTCTCGGGGTGCTTTGTCTTCTGCAGGCAACTGTGGTGATGTGGAAGATCCTCCAGGTGCCCTGCTGCCCACAGGCAGTGACAGTGCATTTCCCCCAGCTCTTTGTGCACCTGCTCCTCCAAGTGTTCTGCAGCACACTGGATATGCCAGAGGAGGTCCATACCTTCTGGAAGAGATGCCAGCAGCAACACGGCCTTGCCACCAACCCCAACAGGTGCTCCATGCCAGTCCTCCTGTCCCTCCCATGTCCCCAGGGCAGGAGCCAGTGCTGCCAGCATGACCTGGGCTTTGCTCTGCACACAGCTTTGCAGTGCAGACCCTGAAGGCCCTGCTCTGCCAGCTGCACTATGAGGATGTGGTGGCAGCAATGCAACGCAAGCGTGGCTGGGAAAGACTGCTCTGTGCTGACACCCAGCACGATGCTGTGCGTCTGCTGGCCAGGTGAGACACCCCCTCCTCCCCACTGCCCGTGGCATTTGTGTCCTGTGCCCGGGGTGCCCCTCACAGTCCCTGTGCTTGTGGGCCAGAGGGCCTTGTCACAGAGGGACGGCCGAGCACACTGGAAAAGGCTGGGACAGGAGACTGCCCACAAGGAGCCACCTCCCAAAGCACCCACATTCCCCCCAGGGATGCTGGGGAAAGAGCAAACCTCTGTGAGTTAGTCCTGGGAGAGATTCCCCCCCCCAGCTGATGGTCTTGGTGCCTTTTTCCTCCTGCCAGGGAGATGTCCCGTGTCTCCATACCCTTGTGTTCCCAGATCACTCGCCACCTGCTCAGGCAGCTCAGCAGGAGGGACCCACGCTGGGATCTGCCCGGCCTGGCATTCCTTGTGGAGGTGAGCCTGAAGGCCAGCGCTGCCTCGCTCAGCTGCCTCCCAGCTCTCTGCCCTCTCACAGCTGCAGCTGCCTGGGACGGTGCCTGTGCCCTTCTGCTGCTGCTGCCTGGGCCCAGCCCTGTGTGGCTCCTGCCAGCCGGCTCCCCTGTCACTGCCCTGTGCCTTGCAGACCCTGCAGTGCCTGGACTTGGGGAAATGTGGGAACACAGTCCTGAAAATCGTCTCAAGGCACCTGTGGAGCAAGTGCAGGGAGAGGCGTCGCCTGGCGCTCAGGGCCCTCCTCCAACTCACTGATGATCCCTGGATGGTGAGAAGGGGACAGCAGCTGAAGCCGTGCTGGCAGTGTGGGGCTGGGCAACACAGCCATTTGGCCTTGGCTGGACTTCAGGAGCGGAGGCAGCTGCTCCCAGCTCTCCTGCCTCCCGGTTCAGCTGCCCAAGTGCTTTTGGGAAAGGCCCTTGGCCTCTGGGCCCTGCAGCAGCAGGCTGGTGTTTCACAGACTTGTGTTCTGCACAGACCGAAAGAATGTGGAGCCTGACTGAAAGGCTCATCAAGCTCCTGTGGGACACAGATGGAGGCATGGTTTTGATGACGCTCATGGTGCTCGGCTATACAATCGTGGACAAAGTCGGGCTGATAGCCAGCCCCCTTGCCCTGCAGCTGGCTGAGGCACTCCTGCCCCTCTTTGACAACGTAAGGCTCTGTGCCCCCAGCCACGGGCACTGGGTGCTGCCCGGACACTTTGTGCCATGAGCATTTTCAGGCATGTGCCTAGGTGAGCTTGGAGCTGCCAGTGCTGAGGTCTTTCTTTCTTTCTTCCTTTCCTACAGGATAGTAGCACGGTGCGGCTGCTCTCCATGGTGCTCTTCCGAGCCTTGGTGACTTCTAGAGTGCAAAAGGAGAAAAAGGCCTTGAAGGCACAAGTGCGCCAGAGCCTGCTCCCACTCTTCTTGCACTGCCATGATGAGAAGCGGTCTGTGGCAGCGGTGAGGACTCGTGGCTGCTGGCGTCCCCCTGCCAGGGGGCTCAGCTGCCTCCCGCCTGTGCGCCTCACGGGCTGCAGCCTCCTCGTGGCCTTGGCACGGGGACACAGCTCCTGTGCCCTGCGCTGTGGGGCTATTCCCGTGTCTCTGCTGCTCTCCAGGCCTCTCGGGAAGCGCTGCTTTCTGCAGCCGAGTTCCTGAAGAGCAGGCATCTCGAGCAGCTGGTGAAGAACAAGCAGCTGTGGAAGTTCGGCGAGTGCCTGGTAAGGACAGTGTGGAAGCCCCAGCCGCAGCCTGGAGAAGCCCCCTGTGGCCGGTGCTCGGTGTGTGGCGCTGGCAGCTGTGCCCCTGCCCACTGCTGCGCCCAGAGGGGCTGAGCCCGCGCCCAGCCTTCCCTGCCGGCTCTGTCTCTCTGCAGCTGGCAGAGCACAGGAGCCGAGCGGCCGAGCACCTGCGCCAGGCCCTGCCCTACGTGCACAGCCCACAGGAGCCCCTGCAAGAGGAGGCCATCAGGTTCATCGGTGAGCCGCGAGCCCGGGCTCCCTCCCCGCCCCGCGCCGCCGCAGCTCGGCCCCAGCCCCGCCTGCTGCCCCGCCAGCTCCATCCGGCCCGGGGCTGTGGAGCCCCGCCTGGCCTCGGGGCTGCTGCCGCCCTCCTCTCGCAGCCCTGCCCTTCCTCGGGCGGCAGGATGCGGCAAGGGCCCGGGCTGAGCCCTGCCGGCGCAGGAGGCCGTGTGGCCACAGGGCTAGCAGGGCCGCTGTGGGGGAACTGTGCCGCTGGGGCTGTGACAGGCTCTGTGTTCCCAGGGATCGTCGGGCGGAGCTTGAGGAGGCAGCAGGAAGAATTGCAGCTCATTTTCGAGGGTGAGTGAGGGCAGCGGTGTGTCAGCGGGGGCTGGCGGGTACAGCTGCAATCCCTGCCTGGCTGCGGAGAGCTCTGCTCGCTGTGGGGACGAGGGGCAGCGTGGGCAGAGCACACAGAGATGTCAGGGGCACATCGGGGATTCATGGCTAGCACCTTCCAGCTGCTCCTCTTGGCCCCTACTCGTGGCCAGGGCAAGAGCAGGCTGGGATGGCCCTGGCAGGGGGGGATCTCCTCGGGTCCCCGCAGATCCAGGATGTGACCGTGGCTCTCTTCCTCTCTGTCCCAGCCCTTGAAGATGCAGCAGAAGACATCAGCCTCACTGTCAGAAGCCTGGCGCTGCAAACTTCCCATATCCTCCAGGCAGTGGTAAAGACATGCAGCTCCATCTTCCAGGAGCAGCCAAATCAACTCCACAGAGTGTGCCAGACATGGCCTCGTCTGCGGGGCTGTGGCTGGCTTTGCTGCTGGAGCTCTGTGGAGAGCTGATCTGTCTGCTCCATCTGCTGGTGCCATCCTGCCAGGGATCTCCTGTTTTCTTTAAGCCTTTTCTTTTTTCTTAGTGTGTAAATGTAGAATGTGTTCTAATACACAGACTCCCAGGATCTTTGTTTCGGTGCCCAGTGTCTGCAGGGCATAGGGGAAGAGGGGAAAAAGGGTGCTTGTGCTCAGCAGGTTGTCCGGGCATGCAGTGTGGAAGGGAAAGTGGCCAGAAGCCCCTTGGCCTTTGGTGGTCCTGCTGAAGCCTTAGCACTTGCACCAGAGCAAGTGGGCAGAGGCAGGAGCTGCAGGGATCCCTGTGAGACTGTGCCTGGAGATGGCCACAAGCCCTCTGCCAGCCAGGAAGCTCCATCTGTGTCCTGCCCGTGTGCTGCCGGCTGGATTGCCCAGGGCTCCAAGGTGCCTCTTGCTGCGGCTCCTCTGGAGCTCCAGCAGGGCTGTGCCGCTGCCAGGCAGGTTGGCCAGGCTGGGGCAGACCCTGAGGGGACAGGGCAGTGGGAGGCTGGGAAGGGATGGATTGAAGAATGGGATGGAGATCCCAGGACTTAGAGCTCCCCATGGCCATGGAGTGAGGAGAAGACCATGCCCTGCCCTGTGCTGGTGGCTGGGATGGGACACAGTCTGGAGCAGAGCTGGACACTCCTGAGGAAGGAGCTCGAGCCTAAAACATGCCAGGACAATTCCATATCCCAAAAAACCCAACTTCCAGGGCTCCCTGATTTTCCCACTTGATTCTTCCAGCCCAGCTGCTGAAATGCCTGGGGAAGAGGAGCAGGAAAAGCATCCCTGGAATGTCCATCCCAGCTGGGAAGGGAGGCCCTGCTCCCCCCAATCCCAATCCCAAAAAGGCTCATTCAGAGCCAGAGCCACTCCCTGGTTTTTTTGGAATATCAGAGGGAGACAGCAGCACTCCATTCCCATTGGCTGGGGAATTTCAGGTGCCAAATTTTGGGAATGCCCAGAATGGGAGCTGTTTGGAGAAGGGAAAAGCAAAGGATCCAACCTCTGAGCCAACGTCAGGCCTTTTCATTCCTAAGCCCAGGAGAGGAAGCTTTTCCTGGGCTCAAGAAAGTGCCTGGGAAGCAGCAGATCTCTGGATTCTCCCAGGATATGGAAAAGGTCCCTCAGAGCTCAGGGATGGAGGGGAGTTGGCCCTGGAATGGGATTCCTTGGCTTGGGATCATCCCTGGAAGGCACTGGCAGCCTCAAGGAATCCAATCCCATTGCCATGCTCATCCTGGAGCTCTCACATTCCACAGAAACAATGGAATCCATTTCCACCCAGCCCCTGCCCAACAGAAGGGCCTCCAGCCCTTTCCCAACACCGAGGTTGTTCCCAGGTTATCCCTGCAGAGAAGCCAAACTTGGCCCTGAACCCAACCAAAATTCCACAACTCCAGCAGCCCTCGTGTCCTCCGAGGGATGGCAGAGCTCCATTACTGCATCCTGCTGGACAAGGAAGGGAAACTGGGAATTCTGGAAACCATTTAGAACCCCAAAACTCCAATAGTTCCCGACAACTGGAGCCGCCCCTTGCTTAGGATCTCTTCCCAAGGACTCAACCTTGGGAGAATCCACCTGTGCCTCCCAAATCCAGGGGCTGGAGGGCTTTGAGAATTGCTTCCAGGCAGCCACAGCTCCACATCCCCGATCCCACCCCTTTCCCAGAGCATGGATTCCATCCCAAGGCCACCTGTGTCCCCTCCCCATCCCAGAGAGGACCCCAGGAGGTGACAGAAATGCTGCTCTTTATTGGGATGGGGAGCACGGGGACATTCCTGGAGGGCAGAGCCTTTCCCGGCACATTCCCAGGAGCATTCCCAGTGCTGTCAGGCTCAGCAGAGCAGCCACCACCAGCAGGAGCCCCTGGATCCCTGCGGGAATTCCACCTGCGGCACCTGGAAGGGACAAAACCCACTCAGCATTCCCTGATTGGCTTCCCACCTTCTATCCAATCCTTGGGAATGAGCCCCCCAAGGCGGCTCTGGGGGGTTGTTCCAAAAAGTCCCGAGGGGAATTCATAGGGAATTCATGGTGGGATCAACCCCTGGGTTGAGGCCTGGGTATGCAACCCCACCAAGAGAAAAAGCAGAAAAACCCCAACCAAACAAGAAAACATACCCCCCCCAAAAAAGTAAAAAACAAACAGAAAAACAAGACAAACAAAACCAAAAAACCAAAAATAACTTAAAAACTGAAAAAATCCCAACTCAAAAACACCCCCCAAAGACACCCAGAAACACTCCTAAAAAACCCCACACCAAAATCAAACAAAACAAAACCCTCTACAAAAAACTAAACAGAACAATAAACCCCTCAAAACCTGAAATAAAACAAAAGCCAAAAACCGCCCAGAAAACCAAAACAAAAAACCAAACCAAAACACAAAAAACCCCAAAAACCAAAGCAAAACAAAGCCACAAGGAAACCCCAAACAAAAAAAAAAAACAAAAAAGGGGAAAAAATAAAATCAAAGCAACAACCAAAAAAAACCATCAACCAAAATCCATCTAAACCAAAACCATACAAAAACAACCCCAAAAGACAAACAAAAAAACCAAACCAAACACCAAACCTCAAAAGCCCTTACCCTGGGGGATGTTCGCAGCTGATCCCAGACTCCCAGAGAGATTCCATAATCCCTGAGCTGGCTCCAGGATGAGCAGGGGTCCCACAGAGATGTCAGCCTCGGTCGGCCCTGAGAGCTCACCTGGAAAAAGATGGGAATGAGTTCCCAGGGGAGGGAATTCCCACTCGGGCTGGATTTGGGGAATTACAGAGAGATGGGTACGGGAAGAGCAGAATTCCAGGGGTTTTAAATGCAAAGACACAGTCCCTTGGAATAGGATCACGGAATGATCTGGGATGGAAGGGCCCTCAAAGCCCATCCCATGCCACGGGGAGGGACACTTCCCACTATCCCAGGTGGCTCCAGCCCGGCCCGGGACACTTCCAGGGAGGGACAAAGGTGCCAGGACCTCCCCAGCCACACGGAATTGTTTCCCGCTATCCCACCAAAACCCCCCTCTTTCCTTTCCAAAGCCCTTCCCTCCCGACACCGCGGAGTAGCTGGGATCGCCCTTCCCCCAAAGCCGTCCCCAGCCCTCGGGTGCCACCCCTGGGGACACCGCGGGGACACACCTGGCTCGGCGGGGCCGTCCCTCCTGACGCGCCTGCCCGGCCCTGCGGCCGGAGCGCGGCTTGCCCGGGAATCTGCTCCGGAAGAGGGACAGCTGCCGGTGTCACAGCAGCTGCAGATGTCCCCGCTGCCCTCCAGAGGGGCCCACCTGGAACAGAGTCACCTGAGACCCCCCTGCCGCGGGCGGGGCCCCTCCCCGGCACAGGGACACTCACAGGCCGCTGGCGCTGCCGAAGGAACAGGCTTTATTCCCGGCATTCGGGGCTGCGGCCGCCGGGGACACCCGCAGGTGGCAGCTGATGTAGAGCTGGCAGGGCAAACCCAGGACAAGTCATTTCTCTTGGAGACTTTGGGAGGTTTTTTCCCACGGAGAAACCGGGAGAGGAGGAGGAGGGATGGGAACGAGAGCTCACCACATTGCTGGTGTCTCCCGCGAATTTGAAGGCGCCCAGCCGGAACCGCAGCGACTCCGGCCGGGGCCGCGGGGCCACGAAGGCTGAGCCGGTGTGCTCTGCCCTGCCGTCCAGCAGGCACCTGGAGAAGGGCCGGGAAGGCGGGATTTGCCCAGGGAATTAATCCTTTGGGATTGCAGGAATCCTACGGGATTTAACCCATAGCCCGCCAGCCCCGGAGCCCGGCCTTACCCGCCCAGGTCGATGAAGGCGTAGCGGGGGGATGAGCTCCTGTCGGGGCTCGGGGTGGCCACACACCGATCCACCAAGAGCCGCAGGGGCACGTGGCCCTCCGAGGTGACATCGGCCTGGAAGCGGAGGCTGTCCCCGAGCTGGAAGGTGTTGGAGAGCCTCTCCCTGCTCCAGGTGTCTGCAATGTGGATCCCAGGGGGTCACTCTGGGCACCTCCCGGGAATGGAGCACCTCTTAAATGTGCAGCATCCCCCGTGGGGTGGATTCGGGCTCTTTTTGGGCTCCCAGGATGTCACCAGGAGCAGGGACCTGAGAGACACGAGGCCCCCGGGCTGCACCCACCGTCCATGAGGCGCAGGGAGAACCGGAGCTGCTCCTGAGCCGCCAGTGTGGAGCGGAACGGAGCCCATGTGGGGCGCACGGCACCGCTGCTCACGTTGCTCTTCCTAAAGGGAGGCAATGGGAATTCCCAACCATGGTGTTGTCCCCTCGGCACCAGGGCAGCATGGGGACAGCGCCAGCCACTCACCTGGGGTAGTGACACTCGATGGGGATCTCAGCTGGGGTGGCCCTCACGATTAGGGGGTTTCCAGAAGGGGTGGGTTTGTAGGACAGGGTGGTTCTGTAGATCAGTGAGTCTGGGGTCACCTGGAGGGAGGAATTGGGAGAGGGGGAAAAATCAGGAAAACAAACTCAGCACCAGCAGGGACCATGCCAGGACATAGAGGCCACCAAAGCCACCTCCCCAATCCTGTAAGGTGCCACAGAGCTTTTAGTGGCATCCCAACGAGGTGCCAGCTTGAGAGGGGCCCAGGAGCATCCAGGACTTGGGCACAGCACCCCAGGAGCTGTTATCCCATCAATTCCTGCATCCAATCCCAAAACCCACTGCTGAGTCTGCCCCTCATCCCAGGCTGGACAGGGGTAACTGTATCCTCAAAATCCACCTCTGCACACACCACTCCATACCCCAAACCCACCAGAATCTTCATCAAGTCAAGCTTTGGGGACAAACCCCCACCCCTGGGCCACCGCCTCCCCCAGGGATACCCAAACCCTCACCCCGAGGGCCACCAACCCCTGGTCACAGTGGTTCAGGTGCCCCTCACCTGCAGGGTGCTGCCACACTCGTGCAGCGCAGCCACAAAGGTGACAAAGGCCTGGGCGGGGTTTGGGGCCAGAGGAGGGCATGAGGCCGAGCCCAGGCTCAGCTCCGCTGCCCGCACCGGGCGCCCGGTGCCAAAGAGGTCCCTGCGCACGGTGACCGCCAGCTGCCCGTCCTGGCACCGCACGGCCACCGCGGAGCGCGGGGACAGCGCCTGCAGCTGTGACAGATCCACCCGCGCCCAGGGCAGCGCCGCGGCAAGGACACGGCTCCGGGAGGAGTCTCCCCGCAGCCGCCACATCCCGGGATTCTGTGGGGGAAAACCCCAGGGGTTGGAGGATGTGGCCAAGGCCAACACCCAGCAGAGCAGTGTGACCCCAAAGCAGCTCCCAAACCCCATCCCGGCTCTAGAGAAAGCAGGGCATGGAAAAGGGGAGGCTCGGGAGCCTTTTATGGGAGCATTCCTGGGGCATCCCAGCTGGGATAATGGGATCCAGCTGGGGAATCCCCACTGGGGATAATGGGATCTGGCTGGGGAATCCCACTCAGGTTAATGGGATCTGGCTGGGGGTTCCCACCTGGGATAACAGGAGCCAGCTGGGAGATCCCAATCACAGAACCACAGAACCACAGAACCACAGAATGAACTGGGACAGAAAAGACTTTTGAGATCATCAAGTCCAACCTATGCCCTACCACCTCCTCATCAGCTAAACCATGGCATTGAGGGCCACATCCAGTCTTTTTGTAAACACCTCCAGGCACGGTGACTCCACCACCTCCCTGGGCAGATGATTCAAGTGCCCAATCACTCTTTCGGTGAAGAATTTTTTCCTGATGTCTAACCTAAACTTCCTCTGGCACAGCTTATGACTGTGTCCTCTCATTCTGTCAGTGGTTCCCTGGGAGAAGAGATTGACTCCCATGTGTCTACAACCTCCTTTCAGGTGCTTGTAGAGAGTCTCTCCTGAGCCTCCTTTTCTCCAGGCTAAACCACCCCAGCTCCCTCAGCTGCATTCCATAGGAATTGTGCTCCAGGCCCTTCCCCAGCCTTGTTGCCCTTCTCTGGACATGTCCCAGCATCTCAACATCCTTCCTGAGTTGGGTGGCCCAGAACTGGACACAGCACTCGAGGTGCAGCCTCACCTGTGCCCAACACAGGGGAAGAATCACTGCCCTGGTCCTGCTGGCCACACCATTCCTGATCCAGGCCAGGTGCCATTGGCCTCCTTGGCCACGACGGCACACTGCTGGCTCACGTCCAGCCTGCTGTCCGTCAGTGCCCCCAGGTCTCTTTCTGCCTGGCTGCTCTCCAGCCACTCTGTCCCCAGCCTGTAGTGCTGCAGGGCTTGCTGTGGCCAAAGTGCAGGACCTGGCACTTGGTCTTGTTAAACCTCATACTGTTGGGTACAGCCCTGGATCCAGCCTGTCCAGCTCCCTCTGCAGAGCCTTCCTACCCTCCAGCAGATCCACACTCACGCCCAGCTTGCTGTGATTTGCAAATTTGTTAATGGTAGACTTGATCCCCTCTCCCAGATCATCAGTAAAGATATTAAACAGGACTGGGCCCAGCACTGATCCCTGGCAGACACCACCAGTGGCTGGACACACACTGGATGCAGCACCATCCCCACCACTCTCTGGGCCAGGCCTCCAGCCAGTTCTTAAGTCAGAGAAGAGGGAACCTGTCCAAGCTGTGGGCTGCCAGCTTTTCCAGGAGGATGCTGTGGGAGACAATGTCAAAGGCCTTCTTGGAGTCCAGGTAGACATGTGAACAGCCTTCCCAGCATCCACAGGCAGGTCACCTGGGCATGACAGGAGATCAGGTTGGTCAGGCAGGCCCTGCCCCTCCTAAATCCACTCTGGCTGGGCCTGATCCCTCGGCCACCCTGCAGGCGCCGTGTGATGGCACTCAAGGTGATCTGTTCCATTCCCTTGCCAGGCACCGAGGTCAGGGGGTTCTCCAGATCCTACTGCCAGCCCTTCTTGTGGATGGGGTTGTTGTAACGTGTGTCCTTCCTGTCCCTGACCCCGCCCCCCTGACCCCTTCTGACTGGATGTGAGTCAGGACCGCCCCCCATCCCTAGAGATAAAATCCCCAGCCACATCCGGAACAGGCCTCTTTGGTTCTGGACTCATATGGAACCTGTACCCTCCCTCGCCTTCCCTTCCCCCTCCCCAGTCTCCCCACTCCTCCCCTGTTTTCCTCAATAAAAACACCATGGAGACCAGGAACCAAACAGCTGCCTTTCTAAACCTGCAACGCTTCTACAAGAACCGCGTCTGAGCAGCCCCACAGCTCGTGGCCATGGAATGACCATCCTGCGTGTTCCGGTTCTGGGGCAGCCTTCCCCCCGCAGCAGGGGAGAGCTGCCTTCAGGTTTTGCACTGCTGCATGGGGTCACCTTGGCACCTCCAGTCCTCTGGGAGCTCCCTGGTGAGCCAGGACTGATGAGAAGTGATGGAGAGTGGCTGGATGAGCTCTTCCACCAGCTCCCTCTCACCCTAGGATGGATCCCATCTGGTCCCACAGACCTGTGAGCATCTCAGTGGCTCAGCAGGTCACCAGCTGCTTCCTCCTGGATTCCAGGGGGCCCATTCTGCTCCCTGTCCCCATCCCCAGCTCAGGAGGCCACTTGTCCTGAGGATGACCTGTCTTAATGTTGAAAACTGAGGCAAAGGAGGTGTTGAGTACCTCAGCCTTTTCCTCCCCTTTAGTTACTCTATTCCCCCTGCATCCAATAAAGAATGGAGGCTGTCCTTGCCCCTTCTTCTGCCATTAAAGTATTTATAAAACTATTTTTTTTATTTCCTTCACAGAAGTGGCCAGGTTAAGTTCTAACTGGGCTTCCACATCTGTAATTTTCTTTCTGCATGATCTAACAACATCCTTAAACATTTCCTGAGCAGCCTGCCCCTCTTTCCAAAGGTAATGTACCCTATTTTCTTCCCTGAGTTCCTGCAAAAGCTCTCTGCCCATCCAGGCCAGCTGTTTTCCTCACCAGCTGATCCTTTGGTGCACAGGAACAGCCTGCTCCTGTGCCTTTGCAATTTCTTTCTTGATTTATGTCCATTCCTCCTGGACCCCTTTGTTTTTAAAGACTGTTTGCCTTAAAAAATGGTTACCTGATGCAATACTCTCCAAATCAGCATCCTGAATAGGCCCAAGTCTGTCCTCTGGAATTCCAGTGTAGAAGTTTTGTTGATGCCACTCCTTGTTTCACTGAATATTGAAAACTTGATTATTTCATGGTCACTGTGCCCCTGATGGCCTCCAACCACCATATCTCCCACCAGCCCTTCTCTGTTTGCAAAGAGCAAGAGACAGAGCTGCTCTCTGAAGTGCAAAGTGAAGGAAACCTCCTCAAAGTGCAGCTCAGAATGTTCAGACTGCAGGTGAGGAAAAAGAGAAGTCACTCCAAGGGTAGAATTTTGGTGCACAAGGCCTCCCAGCAGGAGCCTGGATCATGCCGTGGCTCTGTGTGCCAGGGACCGGCAGCGCTGGGTGCAGGGACACCAGGGAGGGCTCAGAAATGCTGGTGAGAAATGCTGGGGGCACAGCGAGATGGGCGTGTGCAGCCAGCCAGGGCACAGGAGCAGCATGGACAGGGAGCCACAACCTGCAGGAGACATGGCCAAGGGCTGGGCAGGGCTGGCAGGGCCAGAGGCACCCAGGGCTTTGTGCCCTGGGCTCTGGCACTGCCTCTGGAGGCCCCACTGAAGGAACTTTGCTCTCAGGGTCTGCACTTTGCTTCTCCCTCACCCCTCCCTGAGGAGCCTGGCAGGGGTTGCAGTTTTATGACATTTGTCCTTCCTCCTCCTCCTCACATCCCACTGCCCCACAAACAGCCCCGAGCCACCCGTGAGGGACAGGCCCTGCTGTCCCAGGGCTGGGCTCAGGCCTTGGCCTTTCTGCTTCCTCCAACCAGCCCAGGCTTCTCTCAGCATTCCAGTTCCCTGCTCAGAGCCTTGGGCTCCCTGCAATCCTGGCCCCAAGGATCTGCTCTCACGAGTCCCTGGGGAGCCTTTGGCAGTCTCTGCCCCCAGTGGGGCTCACTGATCCTCCAGGGGACTTGGAGTTTTGCTTCTGACTCCTTGAGCAGCTTCTTCAACCTTCTCTCTGTCCCTGAGGGTCACAGACTCAGCCCCAAATCCCCCGTGGGGCTCATTAAAATATGGAAAGCCCCCAGGAGCTCCTTGTATTCCTTCCATTGACTTCAAGTGTTCAGGGCTTGTGCAGCTATTGGAGTGAGTTTGGAGTTCTGTTAAGGAGGAAGATTTCAAAGTGCACCTCATGACTTTTCTTGTGAATCAAGGAATTATTTTTTTATTATTCATTTCAGAGACGAGTTGTTAGAAACATTCTCCAAGGGATCTTGATTCTGAATGTCTCCTTGGGAGGTCTGGGCATGTAGAAGAATGAGCCCCTTGGGAGCTGACCCTGTTGGGACAACCTGCTCCTCACCCCCAACCTCACCATGGCTGACATTGCCCACTTGGCACTGACATCCCTGTTCCCTGCATCACAAACTTGTCCCCTGAGCTCTGCAGCTGGCTGTCCCAGCCCATTGCTTCATGTCCCACCTGCTCTCCTCAGGGCTCTGCCTGCACACAGCCCAGCAGAAGTTTTCCTGTTTGTAAGGAAAGAATGGAAAAGCCTGAGCAGGTTTCCCAAACAACAAACCCACTCAGGAACCACATGCTCAGCACAGGCTGCCTCTGATGATGTCACCTTTCTGCAAGGGACAGTGTGACCAGAAATGATCTCTGTAAGCAGAATTCTCTGAGTCTTGGAGCAGAATTCTTTGTCCCTGTCCCTTCCCTTGATCTCACTTGCAGATGGAAGTTGATGGTGCCATTCTCACCTTTAACTCCTCTTTTGAATACAAACAGATGTTCCCAGCTGTGTTAAGCAGGTGTTGCTCAATGTTTATGCAAAGCTTTTGTGTTCCCAATGGAATCACAGAGATCATTGTGACACTTTGGGGCCACATGGAACCATGGAGACCAAAGTGACACTGCAGGGCCTCATGGATGAAGGGACACCACTGTGACTGTGTGGCACCTCATGGAACCAAGGGGTCATTGTGACACAGTGGGGCCTCATGGAACCCAGGGGTGCATTGTGACACTACAGAACCTCATGGAATGAAGGGGACACTGTGACACTGTGGGGCCTCGTTGGAACTCAGGAGACCATTTGACAGAACAGGAGCTCATGGAATGGGGAGAGCCAGGCCCAGGGGACATGGCTGCAATGGTGATGGCTGTGAGGTCACTGCCACTGCAGCAGCCTGCTTGGCCCTCAGCTGACATTCTGGCCAGGAGTCTTGTGAGGTCACCCAGCACATCAGAGAACCCACACAACAGGAATTCCATCCTTGGGGAGAGGAGGAGTTTCACTATGTCAGGTTGCACAAAGCTCCTGTCCTTGGATAATTCGTGGGATGGGGCAGCAACTTCACTGGAAAAACAGTTGATGTTTTGTGACAATCTCATTGTAAAATATTCCTTCCTTATAACAAATCTAAATCCACTCTCGTTTAGTTTAAACATATTGACCCTTCTTCTGTCACTGCAACCTTTGGGAAAAAATGACACTCCAATTTCCTTGCATTTTGACCAATATTTTTCCTTTCTCAAAAACCTTGGAGAAGACCAAAAAATCTCCAAAGATGGGGTTTAGAGACCTCATCACATAAGCAGGCTGTGCAGTTACAGGGTGAGCTGTGTAACATCATTGAGTGGCTGTATGACATCATAGAGTTGGCTGTGTGACATTACTGACTTCCTTGTGACACCACAGAGTAGACTGTGACATGCCAGAGCAGGATGTGATATGTGACATCATAGAGTGGGCTGTGGCATCACTGGTTGGTGGTGTGACATCGAAGAGCAGGCTGTGACATCACAGTGTGGCTGTATCACCTCATACAGCAGGCTGTGAGGTCACAGAGTGGACTGTGTGACACCACAGGGCGGTGATGTGACATCACAGAGTGGGCTGTGACAACACCAGGTGACTGTGTGACATCACAGGGTGGATGTGTGACATCACAGGGGGTTGTGTGAGGTCACTGGGGAGGTCACTCCACCCCAGCCCCCCCTCACAGTTTCCCCCAGAGAAGTCCAATGCTGCTCGTGCACAGCAGGGTCCCCTGTCCCCCCAGGTCCCCCCTGCCCCCAGTGCCACAGCTTCCCCCAGAGGATGTTCCATGAGATAGACCCCCAGAGCCTGACACAGGGACAGGGGGGACAGGGCCCTGGGGGCTGGGAGAGGGGGACAGGGACCCCTCAGCAGTGTCCCCGTGTCCCCCAGGGTGAGAGCCTGGCCCGGGGCTCCTTCACCCTCTTACCAATGAGGGCTTGAGAGCACTTAAAATATCCCCAGCAAGGGATCAGCAAAAACCAGGTTTAATGTTAAGTGACAGCATGAGAAAATTGCTTGGCAAGAGTCACTCTGCTCCTGACTGGACAGTTCAGGCACACCAAGGGAAAAAAGCAACAATGAAACCAAGGAAATTCAGGCAATCAAACCAGAAATGAACTGAGTAATGTCCCTGTGTCTATGTGTGTGTGTGTGTGTT
Source organism: Lichenostomus cassidix (assembly GCF_008360975.1). Classification (NCBI taxonomy): domain Eukaryota; kingdom Metazoa; phylum Chordata; class Aves; order Passeriformes; family Meliphagidae; genus Lichenostomus; species Lichenostomus cassidix. The sequence continues at coordinate 4,066 of NW_028147995.1, read as the reverse complement.
TGTGTGTGTGTGTGTGTGTGTGTGAATAAAGGACAGTGAGGGAACACATCCTAAAGGGAACACATAAATGGAACACATCCTAAAAGCTTAACAGCCCTCAAACTTAGCAGAGCTTAACCTCTACCTTAACCTGAGCTTACACCTTAAACTCAACAACTTAGCAAAAGAACAACCCATTGGCAGCATTTCACTTAGCTCATACCTTATGTCTGAACCTTACTTACAGGCCTAACTCACTCAGATATCCAAGGCACTTCAACACCTCCCAGAGCAGCATTTCTCCCCCATTTCCAGAGCACAGGCACACGTGTGTGCACACAGACAGAAAGAGGCAGTGCCAGGCAGCTGTCAGAAATTGCCCTGGAGGGCAGGGAAATGCTCACTGCGGATGCTTTTGCATCTCCCCAGCAGGCGAAGGGTTGAGCCTGGAGGAGTGGGGGGATCGGCCCAGGGTCCCTCGTTGTTCGGGGATGCCCCGAGTGCAGCAAACGGGAGAGTTCCCGGCTCAGAGAGGCCCCACTCAGAGGGAGCTCACTGCTCCAGGAGAGCTCCAAGGGGCTCCTTTTGGAGCGCTGTTGATAGGGCCCCAAGAGATGGGCTTTAGTCACAGCAATGTTTCATCCTTGCTGCACTTCGCATCAACAGCTTTCTTTGACACTGTGAGAACAGGGATGTTGTGCCATTGAGGGAAGAAAAACAGTTCCCAAGGCTTCTCCCAAAGCAACCAGGAGCTGGTTGGACAGCAGCAGTGCCTGGGAGCAGACAGTGTTTGTGGTCAGCTGCAGAGGAGCTGAGCCCAGGGGCTGTTGGCCAAGGCTGAGGCCTAACGAGCATTTCTCAGATCGCAGGGCAGCCTGAGAAGGGGAGGGAGGAATGCACCACCCCAGGGCCCCATGGAACTGAGGAGACCATTGTGACACTGTGGGGCCTTGTGTAACCAAGCAGCCATTGTGACACTGCAGGGCCTCATGGAGACCATTCGGACACTTTGGGGCATTGTGGAACCAAGGGACCATTGTGACACTGCAGGGCAATGTCACAATGAACCAAGGGGCAATTTGACACTACTGGGCCTCATGGAAGCAAAGGGGCCATTGTGACCCTACAGGACCTCACCAAACCAAGAGGGACACTGCAGGGCCTTATAGAACCAAGAGTCCATTATGACACTGGGGAACCACAGGAGACCACTATGACACTGTGAGACCCTGTGGAGTTGAAGGTCCATTGTGACATTGCAAGGCCTCATGGAACCATGGAGAGACCATTAAGAAATTTCAAAGCCTCATGGAACCAAGGGGACATTGTAGCACTACAGGGTCCCATAAAACCAAGGGAACATGGCACAGGTCTGCCTGGTTTGGCCTCCTGGGGGCCACCTGACTGCTCCAGCTGACCTTGACATGTTGAGAGTCACTTCTTATCTGCCACTGAAACACTGGGGCTCTCTGCTTTCCTTCCTGTGGAAAAGAACTGTCCTTCTCCTCCAGGCACCCATGGCCAGAATTGGGATTTCACCACCACATTTCCTTCTATGCAGGAATTGTTCCCATAGGAATATTGCCTTGTACTCAGAGTCCACAAACAACTGTAATTCCTTTCAAAGGTCTCATTGAGAGAGTTGTTTGGGGCCTTACACCTGCACTCACCATTCCACAGCCCACATCCCACTGCTCCCAGGAGAGCCACAAGCACCCTGTGAGGCCACAGACCCCCATTCCCAGGCCATGGGAGTCAGGGCTTGGCTGTCCTGCTTGGCACAGCCCAGGCAGGGCTTTCACAGCCACATTCCACAGTTCATTTCCCACCTGGACCCAGAGGTGCCTCTGCGTTCTGCTTCCCCAGCCCCAGGGATGCTCTCCTTGTCTGCTCATTCCCCCCACAGTCTCTTGGCAGGGATGGCCTCAGTGGGGGCTGCTGACATCCTCAGCAACTTGGAGGTTGCTGCTGAATTTTTCTTCTCCAGAGGCTTGTTCAGACTTGAGAACTTCAGCAATTCAGTGCTCGAGGGCTCATTAACATTCAAAATACCTTAACAAGTCCAGCCTCTGGGAATAATCTGATTGAAGTTTTCAAGCCTTCTGTGATTAATTAGGCAGATTTCAGAAGTGTATTCAAAGTAAATATATTATATTTTACAAAACAGAGGGAAAAGACTTTTTAGGTCCTGTTTAGGGTTTTTTTCCTGTTAATACATTAATATGCGCAATTTCCAACTGATATTTAATGCAAGTATCTCCTAATACAGTCTGAATAAATAAGAAATTCCTTGGCTGCTCCTGGCCTTGCTGTCACCCCTGGCAGCAGCTCCATGGCCCCTTTGTGCCCCGCTGCCCCAGCCATGGTGCCACAGCCCCCCTGTGCAGCCCAGCCCAGGCCAGGAGCATTCCATCTGCACACATCTATCTCCTGGGAATTGCTCATTTGGGAGGGAGCAGCCACCGGAGACTGCAAAGACAAAGCAAGCACCTGCTTTGCTATCAACCCCAATGCCAGGCAGCGTCCAGCGTGGCACGTTGTGGCATCCTGGAGCTTTCAGCTGCACAACGCGTGTGGCCAAGCACGTGTCCTCTCAGGCTCCTTGTCTCAGGAGACTTTCAGCAATGCTGCAAGAGCTGCATTTGCAAATGCGTTTGAGTGCTGCAGCACCTCTGCAGGCACCTGACACAGCCAGTGGGATCCAACGTCCTGGCAGGAAAATCCCTGCGTGCCTCACAACGAGTTCCACAAAACAGCCTGGCAGCTGCTGGCCTGCAGAACAGAGAGTTCTGGAAAATCTCCTTGGCATGGCTGAGAGCTCTCTTCCCTGCAGAGATCCTACAGAATGATCTCTGCACCAGGGCAGCTCTCTAGGAGGAGAAGTGGAGGCAAGAAAAGGAGCTTTTGCATCAGACCAAGGCCTTGTGGCACAAGTCACAAGCACTTGGTGTCCCTGCATCCCTCCCGCCCCAGGCAGCGTCTTTCTCCTCTGCCCCACACAGCACACACTGCAACGCCCCAGAGACCAAAAGGCTTCGGCCTTCAGCAGCTTCCCCCAAATCAATGACTACAGCACAATGAAAACAACAAGCGCTTCTGATTTGTCAATTCCATCATTTTATTTCAATAAAAGCATCTTGTGGAACCTGTTCTAACTGAGCAAGAGCTACAGCTCAACTGCCTGAGGAACATATTCCAGAGGAACATATTCCAGGCCAAATGCTAAATAATATTATCTATCATAAAAAAAGAGCTCCCTAGCAGTTTTCTTTCCCAACTAATGCCTAGTTTAAACCTTCGGAACTCTTTACCTTGTAATTAATTAATTTCGTTAATTTAGTTATTAGGGTTTAATGTTAATGAATTTAGTTAGTTAGTTATTAATTTTTAATAATAATTATTTATTTTTTTTTGTTCCTTAATTAAACAGGAAAAAAGGGCATGAGAGGGCCTTTATCCAATTATCCTTAATTCTAGAAGAGAGCTCTACTAACATCTAGTCCTATTTTAACCTACAGAATTTAAGTCTAATAAATTCTCTTACTTTTGCTCCTCAAATTCTTGAGGCAGCAAGTACAATGGCACCTCAGTCTTGAGCCTCCTGACCCTGCAGCAGATGGACATTGCCACCCAACTTGGTGGCGTCTGCAGAATGACTTGAGGATGCCTTCAGTGGTCTTGTCCAGGTCATTGGAAATGTCACTGCCAAAGTCAGGGTTTGGTTACTCAGACCAGAACCCTGACTTGCTTTGGCACTTGCTTTGGCACGTCTTGTTTCCTGGTCACATCCATGTCACAAAGAAGAAGAAGCAGGTTCTTTGTTTGGGGCCTTGCCAGAGTAGTGAAGGTGCCTTTGAACCAGATTTTTTGGGGAAGGGCACCTCTCCATCCCAAGCCTGCCAGTCACATGCCAAGAGCTGTGAGGGATGCCTGGGACGACCTGTGCCACTCTAGGAATTGCTGTCCCAAGTGCCATCTGGAATGTCCCCTAGGAGGGACCCTGAGGCACTCTCTGTTGTCCTCTATCCTCCAGGCTGGGTGGCTGCATTCAAGCCACAAGTCACTTGGGAGGGACACAGAGCCACTG